>NC_040032.1:1543590-1675887 GCF_000972845.2 Larimichthys crocea
GAGTTTCCTCGTAGATCGACCGGAGATACGCTTGACTCCACCACGGCGAGCCAGACGGCGGATAGCGGGCTTGGTGATTCCCTGGATGTTATCACGGAGCATTTACGGTGACGCTTGGCGCCTCCTTTACCGAGTCCTTTTCCTCCCTCCTCTGCCACTCATGTTTACTGTTCAGATGGTTACTGTTCAATAATAACTGTCTGCACGTATCCCCAGATATTTACAGCTTGTCTGGGACGTAACAGAAAACAGAGGCGGACCTAGTGTTCTTCTTCTTTGGTCTTTAATGAAGGTTGATGGTTAACTCTTCTGCGCCACCTACTGAACACAATCTGAATCAGGGACAACGTGCTCCCGTAAGACTTTGAAGTAAAAAGAAAACTCAAGTGAAGGCATTAGAGTTATTTACCTTTTCACTTTATAGTTAATTACGAATGAGCTGTTTTCATTTTTTCATGTGTAAATCGGCTCATCCAGCTTCGACCAAGCTGAGATGTGTCAGTTCAGCAACTCGGACAGCGACAGCCCCATAGCCTCACAGGAAGAGGAAGGAGCAGGAAGCTCTACCTGGCCCTGCTTTGTCCTACTGAAAGGGCCAGGCCATTTTGATTATAATATTACTTATTATTACACATATTGAATTGAATCACATGGCAAAACCTTATTTCACCTAACAAAAATTAAAACCAGGCCTTGCACATGTAGTTTCAACCTTTACAGTTTATGGGAAGGAGGTTAGAAACCATCCAAGGTTGTCTCTCTGCCCACCAGAGAGCAGATGAATCACTATCTATCTCTGCAGAGTCATTTGGCTGAGAGAAACTTGAGTGAACATGGTGGAAAACTTCAGAGTCCCACTAAGGAGCTAAGGAGCAAGACACTGGCCTGTATCTTGTATGCCCCGGAACGGTTTAATTTGAAAAACACGTACTGTAGCATATAGAGACATACTCCAATTAAGTCCTACCAAACAATCTTCAATGACTGTATTGCGTGAAGGTGCCTCCTAGTTCTGTCTACCTAACACCACATTAAAGCTGTCCATGACTTCACCATATGCTCCCAAATTTAACTAGTTTTGGATCACCCTGAGATACATGGGAATGACCTCCCAGGACTTCCCGGTCCTAACCATCATGACCTCATGTTGGATTGTTATGAAAAATAGACTGCCAAAACTTTGAATTGTGCTGCCTTCCAGAGGCTCCTTTGAAATGTTTTCCTGACATACTGCTTCTGAAGTACTCAAGATTCATCTCTCGAGAGAAGCACCAAGCAAGTAAAACACTTCCGAGTCTAAAAACATGGCGGCTCAAACCGGGTTGTCAGCACCGGCCCTCGCGGGTCGCGGTGATGTCCCGGTGTTTCCTCCGGTTGCTTTGTCCGCGGAGGCGGCCCCGTTCAATCCGCTGGATGGTTGGCGGCTCGGCTCAACGTCCGACGCCGAGAAACAGTTTTCCCGCTGCGCAGCGAGGCTCAGAGCCCTGCGGGCAGACACCGGGCAGCTACGAGAGGAGCTCAACCTGCTGTTCGACCAGCTGCTGTCCGAAAACTACAACAAGACCTTCGAGCCCAACATCAACATCCGACCAGAGGTAACTCACACCGGCTCCGGTCTGTATTCAACACACTAAAGTTTGACTGTCAGGCTGACACAGGACAGTGTGGGGTGAACATTTGGGCTGTGGAGCTCGGAGCGGTTTGATGCTGCCTGTCATGATGCTCTCTATGTTTTAGCACCTTGAGGTGCAGCCTGAAGTCTTTGAGACAGAGACACTGATGGGCTTTCTTCCTCGAGGTGTCAGTGTGAGAGGACCGTGGTATATCTTCTGTGATGCAGACACCGAGATAAAGCTGTCCACCCTCTCCACCTCACTGATTCTGAGGGAGCTGTAATTCCTCTCCTGCTTCATCCCCAAAATCCACTATCAGGATGAGTTTGACCGGTCTGATCATCTCGTCAGTCCAGGTCTCCAAAAGTTGGACTGTGTCAATTTATCAGCCACAGGGTGCAGAATTTTATTTTTTTCAGTGTACCCTGTGGCAAATCATAAACAGCATCTTAACATGATTCCTCCTCCTGATGCCCGGGTAGGTCAGGCCAGTGTGGATGAGGTGATTATTATTATTATTTATTTTTTATGGTATCGCACATGGATCTGTTGGACTGTGGTGAGAGGTGAAGAAGTCTTGGACGAACCTCTCAAAGCACTTCATCACTGTGGAGATCAGAGCTACAGGCAACAGGAACCACCAGTTTGATGCAAGTAGGAATAACAGACTAGTCCAGAGAGACATTCAAGGTCTCTGTGAGTGCCAGCTAGTCAGTGCAGGCTCTGAAAGCATGTCTGTGGTCCTGCTGCCTTCCTGGTGCTCACTCTCCTGACGTGAAAAGACACTGAATGATGCCACCTCTCACTCACTGCCATCAGTATCTCTTAATCCCTGTAAGCAACTAAGCTGATGAAACCATTGAGTCATCATTTATTTTGTCTTGTCCTGTTTTCTATCTCAGGATGTGTGCAGTCTGCTGAAACACGCCAGCTGCCTCGTGCCGCTCAGTCAAGAACATTTAGTCATCAAACTCTGCCAGCTAGTGCATCACCTACTCAACCAGCTGAAGGTAACAGCAGAAGTTATATCCCAGACCGCGTATGTGAATGTGCTGCACTTTCTGAGTCGATGGTGAGTCATGTTTTACTCTCTGTTCCTGCTGTTGCATCAGGTAATAATGGACGAGCACACGTTGGATGTGCTGGTTAACTACACCGTCAGGGCACTGAAAGTGTGTAGTACATGGACACACTCCGATGTCCTCCTCGCTCTCTCCACAGTGGTGTATGGAAATGGACCTCAGTGTCACCAGGTAGATATTTGCACAGCTTTGTGAAAGTGTATAATTAACTGTTATTGAGTATTTAAAGACTTTTTTAATCCACAGCACCTCAGCGATTTGCTGGGTGAAGACGGACTCCTGCTGCTGTACAGTTCTCCACTTCAGCCAAATATGGAGTTACGCCGCGTTGCTCTCACCTGTATGGCCAACATCTGTCTCAGGTAGGCTTTAACATGCGTATTCATTTAGCCAGTGTCACAGTGCACTTTTATGGAAGCCCTAAGCGGTCATGTATTTTGTTCCCTCAGTTTTCTTGTGATCTTGAGTTCAGTTCATTTCTTTTCTTGAAATCTCAAGTTGCTCATGTCATTATGTCGAAATAACAAATTCATCCCGAGGTAATTTTCTTAAGATAACCACATGATTAATTTGAGATCTTGAGAAAACAAAAGGATAGTCTGGTATATTAAATCATTGCAGGAAACATCATTCAGTGTAACGATGTCAGAGGTGCAGGAGAATTTTCTTGAATTAATTGTTGCATCATCCAGAGAAAAGAAAGTTTTGTTATCTTGAGAAAATGATCCTGTGATCTCTGGATAACGTCATTTGATATTTCAAGATAACGACATAAATAACCCGAGATCTCAAATAAAATGAGCTTGTTACCACGACTAAGGAAATAAAATGTGTGACTGCTTGGGGCTTACGTACTTTTTTTTTTTCCTGTGTGCACACTTACTATATAAAAACATTGACATGGTGCATCTGATCTGTTTCCTGAAGGGGTGTTTTCACCACTTTCAATCTTGGAGCCAGAATGAGTGAATTTGGTATTAAATTTCCTAAACGTTTTCTTACTCTAGCAGTCACTTTCAATATCAATATCTAGATGAACACCATTAGAAAGTGGTCAGGTCTTATGGAAAATAGTTTTATGCTGATTTTTGCAGACATCTGTATCTTCTTATTGTTTTACATTGAATTTAAACAACAGTAGAATCATCACAAGTCACAAACTGTATTATAGTTTTTTTTGGGGTTTTTTTAGGCTAAATGCTTCTTCTTGGTACTTGAAGCTATAACAATTCAAGTATACAAGTCATGGCAACGTGAAGACAATGCAACAATGAGTTGCTCATAGTGATGAAGCTAAAGAGAATTATCACCTGAAACTCGAGCTGCCCTCAACGTCTAGCTGTCCTGCCCACTTTACTTCTTTAGGTCTCTCTCTCTCACTGTGTCATTTTCAGGTGCAGCAGGCACAAACAGCAAACAGACACAGTTAGCAACTGTCACTTTAAATGGATGAACTGCTGGACATTTAAATAACCGACTAATTACCATTTATGATTCATTTATGTTTATGTTGTGTTCACAAGTTATGAATTCTTGGTCATAATGGTTTCTGTGGTCTCCCATCTCGTTTCTCTCCAGGATCCCTGGTCAGCCACCTCTGGATGATCAGTACAGAACTGTATCTTTCAGCGTCTTCCTGAAAACACTGCAGTCGCCCAAACCTCCCAACACGGATGAGCTCTTCTACTGCATGGTACAGATCATTAGTGTGTGTAATGAACATTTCACGGGGGGAAGCTACATGTAATCAGAATCAGAAATACTTTAATAATCCCAGGGGGAAATTATTAATCATCCATGTGTGCCCTTGTGTCCTCTGTGCAGGTGATTCAGGCAGCACTGAAGGGGCTTCAGTGTGTTTTCTCAGGTGGAAAGTGGAAATTTGGCGGAGGGGACGAGCTCGGGTCTATACTGGCCTCACTTAAGGTACGGCATTGTAACGAATTTGCAGATTGTTCTACTGCTTTCTAAATTACACTGTACATAACATTATACATGTTTTCTGCAGAGGCTCATGTTCCAGGGCACTCCAGGTGTGAGTGTGGAGTGGCCGGCTGTCCTTTACCCAGCGCCTCTTCCACAGTACGAGGGTCTCTCTACACAGAAACCCACTGAACCACAGAAAACTTCAGAGCCGCCAAAGGATGCCGCTGTGTCGGGCAAACCCTCAGGGGTAAGACTTCATTTTTGTTGATACGTTCTAGTAAGGACTGCTTTAAAATCAGATTTTTGGTTGAATTGTTTGTTTTTTATGTCTCTCCTCAGAATAAAAAGAAGAAACACAGAGGGAAGGGGAAGAAGACGAGCACCGAGGAGAGCAGAGGGGACGATGAAGAGGAAGACAGAGAGGCAGTGCTTGCACTTCAGAAAGGAGGGGTAAGAGAGGGAGGCAGAGGTGAGGCAGAGTCCTTGTCTAAACCCTCTGCTCAGTCCCTTTACCCCTCCTGGAAAAGAACCAGTTCTGACTCTGAGTTTTCTGACCCAGAAGGCAGTGCACAGAGCAAACTAAGGTACTGAAAGATGGTGTATGCTTGCACAAGCTTAAAAAAAAAATCACTCATCACATTACAAAATCAACTTTCTAAAAGGTTTCCATGTGTATAAACTAGTTTGTTATATTTCCTCTTTCAGGCTTTATCATGGTCGTGTGCGGCAGGGAGCTCTGCACTGTCTGCTAGCGGTGGTGAAAGGTGTAGAGAAGAGAACTCTGTACGGGTACTGGTCCTCCTTCATCCCAGACTCTCCTATCGGCGGACCCCCGCCTCTCACTCTCCTCACCATTATACTGAAGGACCCCTCTCCAAAGGTACGACACACTGTCACCCTTGTCCCGCTTCTCCTCGACATGCATGGCTGTAACATCTGCGTCTTCTCTCTCCCCTCCAGGTTCGTGCGTGTGCTCTTCAGGTGTTGTCGGCCATGTTGGACGGCTCCCGTCAGTTCCTGGCCGTCGCCGAAGACACGGCGTCTCCTCGTACGTCTTACACCCCTTTCTCCTTCCTGCTGGCCACGGCCGTCAGAGAGCTGCACCGTGCTCTCAGTCTGGCTCTGCTGGCTGAGACCTCCCCTCAGACCCTCACTCAGGTCATAAAGGTATGAAGACACGCACCTGAAAGAAAGATCAGCCAGTGACAAAAACCCTGATGGTTTGCCATCAATGAGCATAAATGAAACAAGTTGTGCTGAGACAAACTTCAATTTATCTTATCTGCACCTTCCATGTTTCTTAGTGTCTGGCCTACCTGGTGGCGAATGCTCCCTATCACCGCCTCAGACCTGGTCTGCTCAGTCCACTGTGGAAGCAGATGCGTCCTTATGTGCGTCACAGAGGTGTGTGTTACATCGCTGCACTGGACAAGGGTTTTTAAATAAATAAGAATAAGCTCTCTTTTAACGTGACTGCTCTCTGCCTGCAGATGTGAACGTCCGTGTGTCCGTCCTCACACTTTATGGCGCTCTGGTGACGACCCAGGCTCCTCTCCCTGAGGTGCAGCTCCTCCTCCGACAGCCAGAGGGCAGCAGCAGCAGCGCTGGCTCGTTCACCCCGCAGGACTCAGCTCTCAGCTGGAGACGAAGAGACGGATTGTCCTCGCCTTCTCGCACCCCGGTCACGCCCTCTCAGAGGAGCTCGCACACACACTCTCCTGGCCATCCCCGTACACCAGCAGAGGAGGACAGCCCATCACCGTGGCTGCTGCAGCTGTGCGTGTCGCTTGTGACTCAGCCCAGAGAGGACCAATCAGACAGCGACGGGGCGGGAATGGGAGGAGGTGCTGCTTTAGAGCCCTCCCCTGTCCGACTAGAAGCTCTGCAGGTGAGAGATCATGGGTGTGATCATAAAAATAAAAAAAAAGTTCAGAATTGTCAAAGTGTGTCGTGTGTTTCAGGTCATGTCCCACCTGGTGCGCGGCTACTTCTCTCTAGCCCAGTCGTGTCTGTGTGAGATCGGGCAGGTGAGCGCCCGCTGCCTTGGAGAGTCTGACCCCTCCATACAGCTGCATGGAGCAAAGGTAACATCTTACTCCATCAGAGAGTGACGGTTAAGAAACGACAATCATAAGATCTGTGCACTGATATCTGTCATCTTTGGTTTAGTTACTAGAGGAGCTGGGCACAGGAATAATCCAGCAGTACAGAGCAGAGAACAACGTGCCTGAGAGCTCGAGGGTTCCCATGAGCCAAGTAAGATGATCTGCCATGCCTACACAGTCTGCTGAAGTTTATTTTCACTCAGATTTTTGTAGCTGCTCAATGAGAAGCTCAACTCTGCTTTCAAGCTACATTTCCAGAGGCTCTGACATGTTTTCATGACATAGGTGGTATCGTTTTGGTCGGAAGTCTTGAGTGGTCCTCTGAACGCAGCGCTGCAGAACGAACAGCATCCCACGCTGCAGACGAGTGCCTGCGACACGCTCTCCTCCATCCTGCCACAGGCCTTCGCACAGCTGCCTGTGAGTTTGATTGTTTGTTTCTACTCAGCTGTTGCAGAGCTTCACAGAGATGTACGTGTAATATTTTTATTTTTTTTAAGGACAAGACTCAGCTGATGTGCATCACCGTGCTGCTTGGGCTGACCTACAGTGAAAACTACCTGGTGAAGACGGCAGCCGTGAGGGCTCTGGGAGTCTACATCCTGTTCCCCTGTCTGAGAGAGGTAGTGACGACTGAGCAGCATGTTCTGACCCACGAGAATCTCTTCTGTTGTTTCTAAGTGTTTTTTTTTTCTCTTTCTTTCTTTTCAGGATGTGATGTTCATAGCCGACACAGCAAATACCATCCTCGCTGCCCTGGATGATCGATCTCCAAATGTCCGTGCCAAGGCTGCCTGGTCGCTGGGCAACCTGACAGACACGCTCATTGTTAATATGTAAGAAAATGTGGATACAAAGAAATAAATCGGACCTTTAACAGAAGCATGCAAAAGAATACCGTCTTCTCCTGTCTCTTCATCAGGGAGAGTGTAGGAGTGGACTTCCAGGAGGAGTTATCAGACATGCTGCTACTGAAGATGTTGCAGGCAGCCACTCGAGCATCGGCCGACAAAGACAGAGTGAGAGCAGTCACACTTTTAGATTTGCTCACAGAGGATGCTGTGCATAAATGAATGAAGACTATCTTCTCTTTTAACGTTCAGGTGAAGTGCAACGCGGTGCGAGCACTCGGGAATCTGCTTCATTTCCTGCGCGAGAGTCAGCTGACCCGCTCTGCGTTCCAGCGGCCACTGGAAGACGCAGTCCGCGCTCTGGTTAAAACTGTCCAATCGGAGGCCACTATGAAGGTCCGATGGAACGCCTGTTACGCACTGGGAAACGCTTTCAGAAACCCCGCCCTGCCACTCGGTGAGTCTTTATACCCAGGCCGCTCTCCTGTGATTTCCCTTTGTGTGAACTGGCCGACCTGGCTCACACAACCAGGATTTAAAGGGATAGTTGAATATTTTCTGAATATGTTTTTTTATTCCTCATCGTGGGAGTCTGGAAAGAATACTCTAAAGAGTAAAGACCTCCTCCATATGGAGTGTCAGGAGATAACAGATGTCACTGACTTTGGTCTGTGGTGAAACTACAAAGTTCAGAAGATGGACTACAAACACTACTTCTCCCATGTTCTTTCCTGCATGCTTCAAGCAGGAACATGAACAACCTGGTTAAAAAAATATGACTTCATTTTCAATGTCAGAATTAAAATAATAAAGGAATATTGACCATCTGTCACAAACATGAAACAAAGTGTTTGTCACATTGGAACTGGTTGCACACATTCGGCCCCCTCCCGTCCACTCAATTAGCTCCAAAGTCAACAACACAGAACTAATGCAGAGAACTGCAGGAGACGACGAGGAATGAACGGTTCATCATCTCCTTTCCTTTCCTAAAGGATGGTCCGGTGTATCCTATGCTAAAGGAGATAAGAAAGGAAGCACTGAAGCTCCTTTCCTTATCACTAAGAGAATTCGAATGGCAGCCACATAAACACTTCTGTATTCCTAAGCTTAGCTTAGCATACAGAGCGTGGGTGTAGCCAACAGAATTGTATTTGAATGTTTCTCACGTGTCAAACTTCACGGTTCCCTTTTGTTTTCAGATTCAGCCCTGTGGTCTCAAGACGCGTTCTCCTCCCTCTGCCACGTCGTCACTTCCTGTAAGAACTTCAAGGTGCGGATCAAGTCTGCTGCCGCCCTGGCAGTGCCCGGCCACCGTGGCTGCTATGGGGACGTCAATCGCTTCAGCTGTGTGTGGCGTTCTCTGGCCACAGCGCTGGAGAACAGCGAAGACACAAACGACTTTTTAGAATACCGCTACAGTGCCAGCCTGCGACACACGCTGTCACAAGCTCTGCTGCACCTGCTCAGCGTCAGCCAGTCGCAGGACATGCCCACGCTCAGGGAATCGCTGTCCGGGGACGAGGGGAGGGGCATCAAAGAGCATTTGATCAAATACGTGAAAGCGGAGGAAGGAGGGGGAGACGGGGAACAGGGAGAGAACGATGCAGGGGGAGACAGATTCACCCCTCAGCAGAGAGTCGGAGGTCTGCAGCAGACCCTGATCAGACTGAAGGGGTTGAAGGCCGAAGGGGAGGGAAGGAGGGAGGAGGAGAGGGGGAGGGAGGTGGTGGTTCTTTTCCTGGAGGATCTGTTAAAGACCTGTGAAGAGTTGTAGAGAGTCTGGTTTCCTGCTCGTGCGCTGGCTTTCAGAAAACTGTCTGAGATCACGAAGACTGTCTCAGGTTGGACAGATGGAGAAACGTCCAACTGCACACAGACTGAAGGTAAACGATTACATAACAAAGAACTACAGGACTCACTTTTTTTATTCCTTGTGTCTATTTGCACTTTTTTATGGATTAACTTCAGATATATATATATATTTACTTTACAAATACTAATTTAGCGCATTTATAGCCTGCCACCACCCAAATGTGCTTTTTATACTACATATCACATTCACCCATCATACATCCATTCTGTAAGCGCTCATCCTCATCGGGGTTGCGGGTCACCAGCTCATCACACATAGCACATAGAGACAAGCAACATAGCAACAACACTCACACTGATACCTACTAGCAATTTAAAGAAAGACCCGAGGTTCAAGCTGTCCACGCTGTCGCTGTGAGCCGCCTGCCACATTCATGATAGATAGATTTGTCAATCTAAAAAGAAAGCTCATGACTGATTTATCGCCTTTGAGTGGATTCATAATGATGACATGAACATATTGTCGTTATTCAGCAGATTTTATTGTTTAGTTCATTAAGAAGAGAAACTTAATTTATGTTTTATTTGTCAACAATATTCTAAATGCCTTCATTGATTCCAGTAATATTGCGGAGCCATAATTCAGATTATGAAGTACACTACATTGTGTGTGTGTGTGAACACCGCAACAATGATGCTGATGGACTGACTGACACATTTTGGGTTCAGAGCGTTGCATACGGTACCGTCTGTGTCTTTTTTTATCGGCTTCATCTCGCTACGTGCTGTTTAGATTTCAAATGCTGACCTGCACAGAATGAATAAATCAATGAATACAAATCTATCAGAGTTGCTTTAATGGAAAAATATAAATATTTTCAAGTTTAAACTTTATTGTTTTATGTGCAAACCTTGTTACCTGTAGCAATAAATGTTGAGTATGAAGTATCATATTTAAACTCTCCAAAGCCAGCAGTGAATGAAAATATGAATTTATGTGCAAGACTGGATTACCAAGCAGCCGACAGCCAAAAGTTCCTTTAACCTAAATCTGAAGTGTCTGTCTGATAAACACAAATATGATGTTAATTCTTTAATGTTGTAACAAGAAAGTGACAGACGGATGATGAAGTCTAACTGTATTTACACGAATGTCACTTTGAACATTAAATCCTTTCAGTTGAATCCTGTCTACTGGTCTGATTCTGTGTAATGTAGGACTAGATCTGACCTGAGCGCAGTTATCATCCAGGGTGAAGAGGTGGATGTTGGTGCAGGACTACAGGTACTGTAGCGTTCCCCCTGACAACAGACTGGACTGGAGGTGCAACACAGAGGCTGTCTGCAGGAAGGGACAGAGCAGGTGTTCTGTTGCAAATGCAGTTTTCTCTGCAGCAACATCAGAGCCTGGCTCTCTGCTGGGCATTGCTCTGGAGCTGGTTGTTGAGAGAAGAATATTCCATAAAATATTCAGCAATGGATAATAGCTAACATCGCATACATGACCTCCTGATGGAGCAGCAGAGCAGATTCAGTCGGAGAGGACCTGTTAGAGAAATGTATTAATGTAATATGTTAAACTTGTTGTAGCCACGGTGTTCATATATGTAACTAATCATGAAGCTAAGCATTGTTGTGGCTCCTGTGGCCCAGTCAGAACGTGTTGTTCTGCCTCTCATCAAACAACAATGACTCACGTGAGTGCTGGCCAGGGGGAAAAGTTAGGGGCTCACGACTGATAGGGGCCCCAAAAAATAGGTAAACACCAATATAAAATGATTAAACCATCATCATTGACTATATATATTTCAGATATAATAATGAAATGAATTATCTCTTTGTTTTTACGTGTTTTGGGCAGTAAAAGTTAAATAAAAATGGCCTTTAGCACATTTTTATGGTGGCTTTTAATCTTGCATCAAATAGTGAACTGCACTGCAGACTGTATGCAGACTTGCATGCATCACCAGCAGTAAATATTGTGCTTGTACTAGTATTGAACTACAGGACGCAAAAACAGTTGCAAGCCTTTAATTAGAGTTATGTAAAGCTTTTGATGGGATAGTTAGGTCCTAGAGATGTGGGGACAACAGCTGCGCAGAGGGGGCCCAATTTTAATTATTTTTTGTCATGGGGCCCAAAATTCCTGGCGGCGCCCCTGCTGTGGCATACAAGGACAAGAGAAAGTAACAAATGTGTGAAATAGATCCATGAAACCGCCAACTGAGGTTATGCCACCCAAATATTGGGTGTAACCAAATGCCTAAAAACTTTCTCAGAAGTTCTGAGGAAACTCAGCAGTCGCTCCTGTCCTCATCTAGCGGCCTGTCCACAAGTACCCCTGGCTGCAGCCCGCAGATCGAGGCGTGCCTCAACGTTGAGCCACGCCCACATTGAGCCACGCCCCCAACGCTTGACTCCTTTCCGGGGGCCATCTGGTGGCGGAGACTATGAACTGCAAGTGGCCGCTCTGTGGACCGCTAAAGAATATTGTGCGCAGACGAAGACGACATAAATCAGTTTGCAAAATCTTTGTTTTTGTTTTGACGTGCTATTTTGTGATATATGTGACAGGCTAGGGGTAAGAAAGTAACATTATTTTATTTCTGAAACAGGTTAAGCTCTGTATGTATTTGCGTTCTACACTGTAGTCAAGCCAGTAGCTCCAACATTGCAAATGCAGATAGATTACAGACTGCCAATAGACGTAGATGATTGAGAAAGTCAGCACTAACCTACTACAGAATGTGGAAAAGTCCAGTTTTCAAAACAAACGAGCACTGCCTAAATTTCATTAAAAAGCTGTGTCTCATAAAACAAGTGTTGTACTATGCTTCTACACCCATTTTTAAATATGACTATTTAGCTTAATAGCTTCGAGGTCGTGTGACAACCCTGTTGTTGTTGAGCCATTTCTCTTCCTTTTCAGTCTACAGGAAGACCATGAGGCATTCTGCACTGAAGTTATGGACACGCGACATTTGCAGGCATTTTCTGCTTTTGAAGTGTAGGCTACTGTCTGTGTCTTTTGTTTCCTGTTTTACTCCTTTTTTATTTTGAAGTTCAGTGTTCAGTGTTCAGTGTGTTCAACTAAGGAATAAAATATATGCACTAAATGTAACACCTGAAAATCTCCCAGTGTATATATTTTTCTTTTTTTTTAAACAATTACAAAAATAAATAATATTTAATTATATATTATAATATATTATATTATATTATATTATATTATATTATATACACAGAATTAAAATATTATTTACACAGAGCGGCCACTTGCAGTTCATAGTCTCCGCCACCAGATGGCCCCCGGAAAGGAGTCAAGCGTTGGGGGCGTGGCTCAATGTGGGCGTGGCTCAACGTTGAGGCACGCCTTGATCTGCGGGCCTGTCTGCCTGCAGCCAGCAGGGGGCAGCAGTGTCCGGAGCGGAGCGCTGCTTGGTGGATGATCCGGATGTTGATTGTCGGTGTGTGGATCCGGGCAGACCACGCTGCCGCTGCTGGGATGGACGCCTTCGACTTGTTTCGGAAACTCGGAGCTGGAGCTAAATTTGACCTGAAGCGGTTCGGTGAGGACGCGGCTCGGTTTAAGGTAAACTCAAACACGTGCAGGTGAAGGTGTGCGCGAGCGGTACAACGGCCAGCGCGAGACACGCTTTGAAAAAAACGCTAACCCCCGAGTTAGCTCGCGTGCTAGCTGAGGTTTGGTCCCTTCATGTGGACACTGATATGTCCCGCACATGTAGTGACAGCACTTGTGTGTCATGTCGCAGGTTGTCAGGTCTCAGGGAGGGGACGTGTCCTCAGATCGTCTCTCTGCGATCGATTTCTTTGGCGCAGGACCAACCAATGGAGCCCAGAGGAGCACAGAGCAGGATGATGGAGAGGAGGAGGAGGTGGGAAGTGAAAATGAAGAATCTGGGGTAGGAGGTAAAAGGAAGCAGAGGGATGAGGAGAGGAACGTGAAGAAGAAGAAGAAAAAGAGGAAAAGCATCCAAGAGGAGGCTGCAGGTAAAGGATGAGTGTGTGACTGTGTCGCCTCCACGTGTTTGAAAGTTATTGTATGTATGAGCTCTGTGTCTCTGTCCGTCTGACTGAAGCTGCTGGCACTCCACTCAAAGACACAGAGGGAGTCGGCATCACCTGGATGTCGTCGCTGGACAGAAAGATCCAAAACCTGCCGAGCGACGGGAAGGAGAAGTCCTCCCTGAAGAGGCTGAAGCATCTTCATCAAGAGAAGGTCCTCACAGAGATCACGACGCAATGTTTCCCGCGGTAAAGGTATGACTCTGTCTGCATTCTGATCCTTTCCTCTGCATTTTGTCTTCTAGGTGAATCGTATTCGCTCTCAGCACCGCATAAACGTGCACGGCTGCGACGTGCCCGACCCCGTGTGCACGTTTGAGGAGCTGCAGTCCGAGTATCGCCTCAGCCCGCGCGTCCTCCAGAACATCAGAGACGCCGGGCTGAGCTCCCCGACGCCAGTACAGATGCAGGCCATCCCGCTCATGATGCACGTGAGTGCAGACGCACACAGTCAGCTGTTGGTGAACGGTGTATGTGCTGTGTTTTTTTTTTTTTTTTTTTTTGTTTTTTTTTTTTTGAGGTTTTCCGTGTGTGTTGTTTGTGGATCAGGGTCGGGAAGTGCTGGCCTGTGCTCCAACGGGATCGGGAAAGACTCTGGCTTTCTGTCTCCCGCTGCTCGCTCACCTGCAGCAGCCGGCCAACCGTGGCTTCAGAGCTGTGATCATTTCCCCGACCAGAGAGCTGGCCAGCCAGGTACTCGAGAGACACACACGGAATGAATTCACACTCAAATCATGATCTCCATCTTATTTACTGATAGGAGATAGGTTTGTATCCCCCATTGAATACTTATTTGTTGGATTGTGTTTAGACCTACAGAGAGCTGCTCCGCCTGTCAGAGGGTGTAGGATTCAGAGTTCACATCATAGACAAAGCCTCTCTGGCAGCCAAGAAATACGGACCACAGTCGAACAAAAAATACGGTAAGACAATGAGAGATGTTTCCGCAGAAGAGATCAAATCTAAATTCTGCCTTCCCCCTCACTGTTTGATAACACTTCTCCCTGCAGATATCCTCGTCAGCACTCCAAACAGACTCATCTTCCTCCTCAAGCAGGATCCTCCCGCTCTCGACCTCAGCAGGTAACGTTCAGTCTGTCAAGCTGACGGAGTTTCTTCACCGCAGCACATCGTGTGAACACTCGAGGTCTGACAGACACATTGAACGAGCTTCCTTCCTCATCACGTTTTAGGTCCTGCGTTGTTCACAATCCTGTCTTTCTCAATTTGGGGTTTTTTTTTTTTTTTTTTTGGCTTTGCTGACTTCCTGAATCACCCGTTTAATAAAGCTGATCACGTGAAAGAGGCATTAATCATGAGCAACATCGTCAGAACAACGAATGAAGTACTCAATATGAAAAGAGATCAGGCGGTGATAAAACTGGGGCAAAGAAACAAAAACATGATCACATAACTAGAATAAAATCTGAAACTTGAGAAACACTAGAAGTAGCTTGTTACCTGTACAGCGGTACAGCGTTTCTGTGTCATGTCATAACCATCTGCTCCTCTGGGAGACTGATTGTTGTCTTTTGTTGGTGTCAGTGTGGAGTGGCTGGTTGTCGACGAGTCTGATAAGCTGTTCGAGGGTGGTAAGACGGGCTTCAGGGAGCAGCTCGCCACAGTTTTTCTGGCCTGTTCCGGTCCAAAGGTGCGCAGGGCTTTCTTCAGTGCCACCTGCACGTCCGAAGTGGAGCAGTGGTGCCGCCTGAACCTCGACAACCTGGTTTCTGTCAACATTGGACACAGGTAATAACCTGCACGTAGAATTCTGTGGAGGATTCATATTGTGTTTTGTCACGGTAGAAAAAAAATTAACGGATGATTTTCCCAGAAATACAGCAGTTGAGACGGTGGAACAGGAGCTGCTGTTTGTCGGGACGGAGAACGGCAAACTGGTGGCCATGAGGGATATCATCAAGAAAGTAAGGACGCTCCAGAGAGGCTACGCTTTCAGATTGTGAAGTACTATATTTAGTTTTAAGCAACATGATGTAGAAACTGGTATTGTTGTGAGTGGTCTCCTCCAGTTTCAGACTGTTATTGCACTGTGTGTAAATATAGAAAGCTGTATTTATTATGATTATATGAATTATGATCTAAAAAAAGCAAAGTGACAACTTTATTAATTAATTACTAATTTACTCTTTTCCGGCGGCTTCTTGCTCGCTCACTCTCTCCTAACCTTTCTCTGTCAACGTCCTCTTCTGTCTCTCCTCCTCTGCCATTATGTCCATAGAGACTGCTGAGCATAGTTACATTGCCTGCTTGCCCTGCTCCCGCTCTGACCCGTGGTACAAACACTAAAACTCCCCCGGTGCTCTGAGCTTACAGTGTGTAGCCCGGCTAACAGGCGGAGCTAACAGCAGCTACAGTTGGCAGCAGTTCACTTCAATCAGTCAATCTGGAAACTCTGTAAATCAGACAGTTGATGCAGAGAGAAAACAACCAGAAAACATTTTCTCCAGAAAATATGATCCAGTTTCACTCAAATCAGTCAAATAGTTGATGGTGTGTGACTTGCGTACTTCTCCTGAGTTACATAGTGAGAACAAACATAGGAATAACAGACACCATTCACCTGATTACAAGTCAGTGTAGCATTAACATGATTTAACATTGATGGGGCTTTATTCTTTAAACATTTGAGCTCTGCAGCTAAACTGTCCAGTTAAAGGTGTAAGAAAACACGAGTGCAGACTCTGTGACTGAACATCAAATGAAATGTTTCCTCCTCACCACCTTCAGGGTTTCCTGCCTCCCATGCTGGTGTTCGTGCAGTCTGTAGAGCGAGCGCGGGAGCTCTTCCACGAGTTGGTGTACGAAGGCATAAACGTAGACGTGATCCACGCAGAGCGCACACAGCAGCAGGTACGCAGCATGACACACATTAAAGCTCTGTGTTACGGGTCCTGCCTGAAGTGCAGAAGTGAAGCGGCTTATCTGTTTCAGAGGGACAACGTGGTGAGCAGTTTTCGATCAGGGAAGATTTGGGTACTGATCTGCACGGCTCTGCTCGCCAGAGGAATCGACTTCAAAGGAGTCAACCTGGTGCTGAACTACGACTTCCCCACCAGCTCCGTGGAGTACATCCACCGCATCGGTTAGTTTTAGATCATTGTGAACTGTTTGTTTTTATGACAAAATTTGGAGTTCTTCCATCAGACTCTCATATTACTTCCTATTCTCTGTTCCTCAGGCCGGACTGGTCGAGCTGGACATCAGGGCAAAGCCATCACCTTCTTCACAGAGAACGACAAACCACTGCTGCGCAGGTACGTCAGACCGACGTCCTTTGTACAACCATATAAACCTTTACAAGCATGACGTTAATGTTTGGACCCTCAGGTCCTCGAGAGAACTTGTTTGTTTCCTGTCAGTCTCTGCTGTCAGCTGTTTTACACAGATATTAGCATCACATTATTTCAAGCTTTTCTCTGAATGTGTTTCTCTCCAGCATTGCCAATGTCATAAAACAAGCTGGCTGTCCTGTTCCTGACTACATGATCGGCTTCAAGAAGATCCACAGGTAAGAGATTCTTCATAAACTTCCACAATAACCAGAAAGAGTTTCTCTTTTTTATTGAATTGATGAGTTTCACTTTGTGTGATTTGCTTCTAATTGTCCACCTCGATTTGTTTTGTGTCCAGCAAAGTGAAGCGGAGACTCGAGAAGAAACCTCCCAGCAGAAGCACCATTTGCACGACTCCCCGCTTCTTAATGAAGAAGAAAGGAAAAGGAGCAAACAAAGGACAGAAAGCAGAGAAGCAGGCAGCAGGTGGAGAGCAGAAAAGCGAAGGTGAATCTCAAACGGCGGCACAGCAGCAAAAAGGAGGAGGAAGGAAAACAAAAGGACAGAGACTGAAGAAAAGAACAGAAACACAGAAAGAAGCGGGACCAGAAAAACAAAAGAGGGCACCTCAGAAGAAAGGAGCAAATTCCTCTGGAGTCAAGTTAAAAAAGTAAGGAGGGTGTCATGGATAGAGTTTCCTGTATATCATGTTTAATGCCATAAGAGCTTTAGTCTTGCTTACATGTAGGATTAGAAGTCAGCAGGTAGGTAAGAGGTGTACATGCTCATATCTTTACACCCAATATGAATGAATGACTAGACAAAAAAAAATGTCACTGTTGCTTACAAATCATCTGCTGTCACATGAGTATGAGGATGTTGGTTAAAAAAAGAATGAATTTAGATTTTGTTCAACTCTTCATCAGGAAAAAGGGGAAGAAAAACTCAACACAAGAGGAATAGAGAGGAGCAGTATGAGCAGGCTGACCGACTGGAAGACGGATACATCCTGCTGTCTGATCGCTCATTTTCACATTTGTACTTTGAATTATCTCAGTAAGAAATAAATAGTTTATATGTGTTATTTTGTTTATTTGTTCCATCTGCTCACCTGCAACATATTCATTCATTCATTCATTCATTCATTCATTCATTCATTCATTCATTGATCTGACACAAAAAAAGGAACCTGCACACACAAACTAAAATAAAAGGCTCTTAACAAGTATGAATTAAATTGTACATTTTCAAAACATAGTAGGAAGACGTAGAAGCATATGTTCCTAGTGCTTCTCCTCTACTTATATATAATTATACTGTCCTGTACATAAATGTACAAATACCCTTAATGGTTTTACAAAAGCAAAGATTCTTTAATTGAAGTGTTGCCCTCAAAGTGTAACCACCCTCCTTTTCACCAAGCATTTTATATTACCTGGAAGTAAGTTTTATTTACTTTATACATTATTTGCGCTGTGCTGTACTCTATATGATCCATCAACTTCAAGATATTTGACTTTAAAAGTAACGAATGACATCGACATCGAAAAATTAAAGCTGCAGTGAATGATTGTTAAACTTACAAGATACCAATTCCAGTGATACACCAGAGAATGACATACTTTTACACTTTAATAAAGAGTAGCAGTCAAAGGTTTGATCAAAATAAGTAGATGAAGAGAAACCTCTAAATGAGAAGGTGTGTCCAAACTCCTGTTACTAAAACTAATAAAGAATGTTGTGCAATGGGAGACTACAAGCTGCAGGTTGCTGACAGCTTCACTTAAAGGTCACGTATGAGCACAATTATAACATATCTTACATTTGTTTTTGTTTTTTTTCTTATGGCAAAGAAACCTCAGGTGTGTGAAAAGTAAAACACTAAGGTGATGGGACACCAAAGATTTTCTGAACCTGGCATCAAGAGCAGTACTCGAAACAATTTACATGTGATGCTACTCATTAGAGTGTAGCCATGTAATCCTGTTTAAAGCTCTTTGTGGTTCACTCATAAAATGGCAAAAACAAAACAAAGAAAAAAAGCTAGCTAGGCAATGAAACAAACAAACAAAAACACTCAAATAATATTCAGATGGTGTACAGATACAAACACCAGAAGCACTCACTGCATTCTTGTTTTTGTCTTGAAAAAGAGGTCAAAGCAAAGAGAGAATCATTTTATGATGTTGCATTTAAAACAAAGTGTTTCACATTGGATTGTTACACTTTGTCAAACTATGACAAAGAGTCATGATCTGTCTTTAAAACATAATAAATATGTTGTTATAAAAATTAGGATTATACTGGGGTTCAGATGTTTTGATCATATAATGTGTGGTTCCTGTCTTTTGCATGTCTCGTGCACTTCCCTTATTTGGACTGTGTTTTGCTGTCGATGGTAGGGAGAGATATCAGTAGTTCAAGGACAGGAGAGACAAGGACGTGAGAAACAGGCCTGAGAAGTGTCATTTTGATACATAATGTTCATTGTTCAGCAGACTCATCAGTGAGGGAGGTGTCTGAGACAGCCTATTTGAAAAATGTATAAGAACTAACTGATAAAGCTCTTCAGGGAGCACTGTTGCATTGTTAAACGCATTGTTAAAATTCAACTTAAATTTTGATACTTTGAATCCAGTCCTCCTTATTCAAGGGTTTTTCCTTAAAAATTCTCGTAACATATGTAGTAATAATTAACACAGATGCAGACACCAAATCTTCTGTCGTGTTGGAATTTCCAAAAGAAAGAAAAAGGAAATCAGATAGATTCTGCTGTAATTTAATGTATGGAAGCCCTATGTGGAGTTCATTTTATTTGTTTTCTTGAGTTATTTATTTCATTACATCCTGCGATATAGGATAATTTTAACGAGATCTTGAGATAATTAAACAATGTTTTTTCGAGGTAACGAAACATAATTCATTTGAGAAAACAAAAGGATAGTCTAGTATATTAAATCGTTGCAACTGCAACATTGTCCTGTTCCTCTGACATTGCTACACTGAATGATGTTTCCTGCAAAGAATATACTAAACTATCCTTTTGTTTTCTCCAGATCTCAAATGAATTATGGCATTATCTCTGGAAAACAATGTTTCGTTATCTTGAGATCTTGAGAAAATTGTCCCGATATCTAACATTAACATTTGTTATTTCGACATAATGCAATAAATAACAAATGCCTAATTGCCTTTATACATGTATAAATGTATAAATGTTGGCTTCTGTGGTCATTTTTTAATGATTGTAATGTATAGACTTGGACATACTTAATAAAAGAGAAATAAAAACAACACTGATGCGGAGTTGTCTACAAACAGATTGGATCATATCATATTATTATCATATCATGTGTCCTATATTCAGATTCCATGCAGAGAGCTTGGTTAACTATCGCGATACATCCGCTGTGAGATCTCGCCCATGCATTATAGCGCAGGAAACCCCGTCCGCTCTTCCTTTCTCAACATGGCACCGAAGGTGAAGAAGGAAGGTTCGTCAATCTTCCGACTTTAACTGAATAATCCGCACAAATTACAAAACGTAGGGCCCCGAGGCTCAACAGACGAGCCCCAATCTGTGTAGATAATGTGACGGCGGTTGAAATAATGTCGGGGTATTGGTGTGAAATGGCTAAATATGTAGATTACGATGACGGGTCTCCGGCATGTATACTGGAACGTGATGCTAAGCTAATGTTAGCATGTTATAAATATATAGAGAGTGTTACACACACGGCCTGTTGACGTGAAGTCGTGATAGAGCTTCATATTATAAAACATAAAACCGTAATTATTATGTTTGTGGACTGGCTGTGTGGTGCTAACGTTAGCGCTGTTTGAGTAGCTGGTTACACGTGTTGGACGTTTAAGTTGCTGCTGTGTTACAGGAACACTAAATACTGATTACTTATACTTATTTGGATGGAAGAGCGGTAGTTTTGTTAGAAATGCGGAGTGTTTGACGTCTTTGTGTCAGTTTTATGTCTCGGTTAGGAGAGCGAGGGTCGGGTCTGCCGTGCTAAGCGGCTAGCCGTGCGTCACCGTGGTGTGTGTGTGTTGGCTGGTAACTGACTGAAATGCTCATTTGTCCTGTTAAATGTGCTTTCCTTTGATAGATATGAGTGGATATTAGTTTAATGTGCATGCATTACAGTGTAAATGTAGATGTCCCTCTTGACACTTCATAGGTAACTGGTCAGTTATGAACATAATCCAGATCTAAGACAGAAAGGGACTTGATGGGGTGTTTTGTGCTTTATTACAGATGGAGGAGCATCATTCTAACTTGTGTTATTTGTCTCACTCAGTTGTCCCTGCCAAGACTGAGGCCAAGTCGAAGGCTCTGAAGGCCAAGAAGGCTGTGCTCAAAGGCGTCCACAGCCAGAGGAAGAAGAAGATCAGGACCTCTCCCACCTTCCGTCGCCCTAAAACCCTTCGTCTCCGCAGGCAGCCCAAGTACCCTCGCAAGAGTGCTCCTCGCAGGAACAAGTGAGTTACACTGATATAAATATGCAGGCGTTGAACCTGGTGCGCGTGATGGTAAATAGCGATCAAAGTATGAAAAAACGTGATTCCACCTCTTATAAATACTGATGCACCCAACGAAACATCTTCACGTGGTTGTATCTGCAAAGGGTAGCATGAGGGCTTGGGCCTAAATTATTTTTTTTTCGTTTGTAGGTTGGACCACTATGCCATCATCAAGTTCCCCTTGACGACAGAGTCCGCCATGAAGAAGATCGAGGACAACAACACGCTCGTGTTCATTGTGGACGTCAAGGCCAACAAACACCAGATTAAACACGCAGTCAAGAAGCTGTACGACATCGACGTCGCCAAAGTCAACACTCTGATCAGGTAGAAAGCTGAACCCAGACTGAGCTCAGTGCCAGTCTCATGTCCTGCTGGAAACTGAGTTAATGGAGTGGCGCTAGAACAGTGCTCGCTCTAATCACATCCATGTTTGTAGTTTTGTTTTGTAAGACCCCCGGAAAGATTAATGTTATTATCAAGTTTGCTCCAGACTCTGCCTGTGGTGTTAGAAATGTATAAACACTGTAAATATAATTGCATAACACCCTCTGTTCATCCATTCAGTCCTACATGTCTGTTCTGTTCTGACCCATGTTAGGCCCGACGGTGAGAAGAAGGCGTACGTACGTCTCGCTCCAGATTACGATGCGTTGGATGTTGCAAACAAGGCGAGTATTAACTGTTTATATGAATTTTTAAAGGTAGTTCAGTTTAACATGAACACATTCGCTCTCAGAAGTCGATTCTGTGCAAGTGATGTAAACTTTAATTTGATCTGAATGTTTGTGATGCATTCAAAGGAACCACTGATGCCAGACAGTGCAGGTACAGATGTGTTCACTGTGTAGAGGGAGCAGTGTGTAATGTGTCCTTTTCTTCTTTACAGATTGGCATCATCTAAACTGTGGCAGAAGAGACTTGTGAAAGAATAAATATTTGTATAAACCAAAACTGATTTGAGTGTCTGCTTTTATCATCTCTGCTGGGGTTACTTACAGTTTATCTATTTGAGGACAGGCAAGACTTGTCAGCTGTGTTCCCCAAGAACCTTTTCATTACCAAGGTAACTGTTCATTCAGAGGGAGAGCTGTCTGCCAGGTAGCAGAAGAAGCAGCCATCTTTGGCAAAATTGTGACACCAGTGTCCTTAAACAGTGTTGATGTGTTGTCTTACAATGCCTGTTTTTGGTCTCCTGTAGTTGAATTTAAAATATGAGTTTAAAGTTCTGTACCAGCCATCAAAATCCTTCCAGGTGGGTGTGTAATACTGAGATGAAATTTTCTGTCCTGGTTATCAGCCACATTTAGACATTTATTCCATTGGAATGTATTTGCTGTGTTTTTTACTGCTGATGCTTGGACTCCAGTTATGGTAATAAGGGGAAAGGAAACCTTAAAACAAACTTAGTGCAGTGTTTAATGTTCACCAAATAAAAGCACATGCCGACCACATAACTGACAGGCAGTGTCACCAATTCATGTTTAAGGGAAGGTTTTAATTTTCCAAACAATATTCTCCATCCATGATCTGTAACCGCTTAACCCCACCGTGACCCTCGTGAGGATAAGTGGTTACAGAATGTTATACAATGATGTGATTTAGTTAGTGTAAATGTAGTTTTCTATAAACTAATTCACAAGTCAAATCAGAGTTACATTTCTAGGTGAACAGAACTTTGCAAAGTGTTTAGAATTTGAAAGACAGTTCAATTTAAATTAATCACCTTATGCAAGAAGTGACAACCAAATGACAGCTCTGCAGTAAATGAAGTTCCTGATTTGCATCAGGTGATGTAACTTGGTTTTATTCAGACAGAATCAACATCTTTTATAATGATTTATTATTCCACAGTCTTAATACCCCTGACAAAAAAGAGGGGAGGCTGCTGTTAAAGATTTGAAAAGAAAGTGTTACTGTAATATCGTTATTTAAGAAAGTTTGTTTTGTTACGTTTTGAGATTTCTGTTAAGTGAATCACAGTTAGAATATTGATCATTTTCTATATTGTCATTTATATTGTTAACATGAAAAGTAGCCTGAAAGCCACACTGTATGTTTACATCAGATCAGGTTATGTGCCTCTGGGTATCATCTGGTTGATTAGATAAATGAAGAAACTTAGTGACATCTAAGTAAAGAAAGGGGAAAAATATTCACAACAACCTTCCTGCTCTTTCCAATAAATATAGATTTCTATCATATTGCTTACATTCAGTCACGTCATTGTGACATCTTGTTTATGAGAGGAAGGTTCGGACTGTGCCTTTAACCAGGCCTCTACATATTGGGCACTTTCGCAGCGATGGCGCACACTCTTTGCACACCACCAGGTGTCCACACGGGATGAAGACGATGTTGACTTCTTTGTCCATGCACACCTTGCATGTGCGCTCCTCCTGCAGGCGCCGCAGCTGCTCCTCCATGGGGAGGTCTGCAAAACCAGAGCATTCATTTCTCCATGTTACATGCATCATGAGGCTTGTTTAAGTATAGATATGACTTTTAAAATAATTCTTCACAGAGTAAACAATTGAAGCACAAAACATTCAGTGGCAGGCTCAGGTCTGTCTGTATACCTGAAAGATCTTGGCTTGGTGACGCAGCTTCATTTGACTGAGCTGAAAAAGTCCAAGACAACATGCAGTTAGCCCTAAACTCAATAAAAACACACTTTTTGAATGTTCATGTGGTTTTTATACCACTGTATGTTTTTTTCTTTCTGCTGGTGGGAAAGATGTACGTACCCATGAGATCTCTGAGCAGGTGGACGTCGTTTTTCTGGATCCAGTTGCGGAAGACCTCGGCAGCAGCATTTCCCTTGGTGAGGACGAGCTCTATCAGCCTGGCAGTTTGCTGCTGGGCCGACGTCTGAGCTTTGAGACCGCTGTACTCCTCAGTAGCTGTAGATGGACAAGACAGAAGAGTTAACTCACTCATCTTCTGAATACTAAAGCAATATCACATGAGATGGAGTGATGTTTGTACTGAACATCAGCACAGGCGTGATGAAATACAGTTTATCTCCAGGATTATACTGATGCCAAATTGACAAGGAGACTGTCGACATACATGACACACTTTGTCTCATTTTTTTAGTATGATGTGTTTTTACGGACACGTGATGAATTGTTAAAATGTTTTTTTTAAAGGTGGTGTCACATTTTTCCGCACAGTGCAGGGAGCTTTAGTTTAATTCAAACTGCTGATATGTTGATTTTTTAACGTTTTGTCAACCCTACACAAACTAGGTAACTGTAAAGTGTGATAATATTGTTAATGTAGCTGCTGTTGTACTTACATAAGACATTTTGCTCTCTTAAATGCTCCAACACTGGCTCTACACTCTTCAGACGCTGGATCAACGCTGCTTGGTGTCTCTTCACAAAGGTGAAACCATCTGAAACAAAAAATTATTTTATTGTTCATGCTGTTCAAATGTTCACTGACAGTATCATGGCTGTTCATAATACATCCCAGTGACATCCATACTTTGACCATCAGTTGTACCTGATGCCATCGCCTCTGCCAGCATCTCTCGCTCCTCTTCCCTCTTCTGGTCCTCGGCGCTCAGCAGGTCCGAGACCAGCTCCTGGACTGTTCTGTAGTTCTCTCCGCTGGTCAGGATCTTGCTCTGGACCGTTTGCTTGACTAGACTTCGCTCAAAGCCCATCTCTAATGCAGACTTTATCACAGGGGTGTTCATCATGACTGCGTCTTCGGACCGCTCCTCTCCTGGAGCGAGATGAACCACTGAGAGGAAGAGAGAGTAGAAATGTGAGGCGAAGAGTTCAACAGCACAAAATGTTTTAATAAACAGATGAATGCTGGGAGAGTTTAGCTAAAGGTCTGTCATAATGGTAAAAAATGACGGATAACAACAGACTCTGGCGCCTAGACACATTTTACATTTCTAACTCACCAGGTGGATCCACAAACTCTCTGGAGCTGCTGTCTCCATTTGTTAAAAGCTTTTGAAAAAACAGAAAAAACATTTTTAAATGACCTGTTCTACAACAAGTCAAGACAATAAACATTTTTTAATGCCGATTTCCTCTAACCTGCTCAAACAGCCGAGGGAAGCGAGCCTGGATCTGGTGAACGAACTCTTGTCCCTTCTCCTGGAGCAAATATTCACACCTGCAATTTAACCAGAGGTACATTAACATATCATTTACATTCAGTCATTTAGCAGGCGCTTTTATCCAAAGCGACTTACAGAAAAAGGGAACAATCAAGGTATAGTGCGATAAGAAGTGTCAGTGTAGCAATAAGTGCTAGTGACGATTCTTTAAGGTGTAGAATTGTCGTGTAGAGAAGGTACTCTCTAAAGAGCTGGGTCTTCAGGAGTTAGTTTTTTTTTTTCCCCCAGAAGGTAGAGAGGGGGAACAACAACCGAGAAGAGTTTGAATTGCTTTAAACAAACGGGTGGCAGAGCCAGGCGTCGTTCTTTGGAGAAGCGCAACGGTCGTGAGGTAGCATATGCCTGTATAAGGGCGCTCAAGTAGGTAGGTGCAGTACCGGAGACTGCACCTCCACAATCATCCTCCACACATATGAACAGACGAATCGGATCAATTTGTCTTGACAGCTGCATTTACCTAGGAAACCATTTAGCGTGTTCCACCCAGGGATCATCTCCAGACTCCCAGCACCGCAGGCCGCCATCGCAGCAGAAACACTTGACATCATCATTACGACCTGGAAGTAAACAAAGAGCGATTCTGATAAAGATGACTGAATCACATTTGAATTCACTTGGGGTAAATGCACCAAGTTCATACAGCAGATGTGTTAGCAAGAGTTACTTGTTTACATAAGCAGATATGAAGCTTTGGAGTTGTGTTTTGTGTGTAAGTCCAACGTGCACTCTCCTTCATCAGTTTGCTGTCACTGAATAACTGCGTCTCTTCTTACCAACATAGTAGAAGCCAGCTTTAGCCAGCTGATCGGGCCGGACAGGGATACGAGATGGCCAGTTGACGAAGGTGAGTAGCCTCTCTTCGCTCTGCTGCATGGCAGGGTTAGACACGTTACTGAGGGCGGGGGCTCCCGCAGACAGTTGGGATGGCACTCCTCCAGATGCAGCTCCAGCCAGCGACACGTTGTCAGCTCTGTCCCCGCGCACAAAGCGGCAGTTTGGATAATGTCTTTGGTGTTCGGACACGGCTCTGTCGCCTGGCTCCCAGTTACTCAACTGCAAATACAGAGGAAATCTTTATTAACACTCTGACACACACTCGCCTGTGCCACCTGCGCTGTAAAAAAAAAAAAAAAACATCTTTGTGTATTCCTGTGCTGACACACACCTGTCCTCCGCAGCTGAAGCAGGCCACTCGGTCACCCTGGCCCAGGTAGTAGAAGCCCGCCTTGGCGAGCTCAGCGGGAGTTATGATGGAGAGCGTCCAGGGCTGGAAGGAGTCCAGGCGGTCCTGCTCTCTGCGCATGCTCGGGTTGTGGCATGTTGGTCTCTGGTGGGACATGTCCTCCACACCACGAGAGCTAAGTGGGCTAGAAGGTGGTGGAGCAGAGAAGCCCATGTTTAGGTAGACTGGGTCTTCACCTTGGCTTGCTGTCTGGTTAGGAGCGGCTGGACCTGGACCAGAAAGCTAGAAGAAAAGAAAATAGCAAAGAACAGATTGATGATTGCCCTCTAACATGTCTTCAGCTATGTGGAAACGTTCTTTTCCAAACATTAATCTTACTGGTATGGCTGGGGCGATGCGGAGTGGGGAGAAGGCAGAGTGTGAGGAGGAGAGCAGGTTGGCTGTAGACGGGAGGCTCTGGATAAAGGAGCAGGAAGGAGAGAGCTGTCTGTGTTTCTCTGTTGGACAGTCTCCGGCCTGCCAGCCCTCTGCTATCACATTACACCTGAAGCACTGCACACGGTCGCCAACGCCAGTATAGAACCAACCTGCCCTCGCCAGGCTTCGCTCCGTGACTCCAGACATTGGGAATCGAGCGAAGGTAGAGATGCGGAAGAGCTCTGGTGATGAAAACAACAATATTTAAATATTCCTATGAGAAATTTAAGCATATGAGAAAGTCAGACAGGAAGGGAAAGAATACATTTGATTGTTACCTGAGGTGTTGTCATATTGTAGGTCAGGTGGAGGCCCGTTGCGACACAGACCCATCAAAAATTGGTTGTTTTTGAGGTGAACAAGAGTTTCCATGTTTTCTTTTGATTGAAGTAGAGCGATATGAAGGCAAAAGAGATGTCCTTCAAAGGGAGAGGGGTTTGAGAAAACCCAAGGTCTCACTCTCTCTCACACAGACACACTCACTCACTCACACTGAAACAAATCATGGAAGGGGGGGTGAGGGTGGACTCAGATCACAAGACAGAAATTGTGAAAAAGAAATTGTGAAAGAAACAAAACTACCCGTCCATCATCACAGTACTGATACATACGGCACGAGGTGACCAATCTGTCATTTAGTGAACGTCTTACTCACTGCACACAACCTGCACTTTACACCTGGATCCACTTTACCTGCATCTAGTGTAGAGTGCTACCGCTGCATATTTAACTGCTGACACATCAGGTACACTCCAGGTGTGTGTGTGTTTCACAAAACACATCCCGTGTAGTAAAAAAAAAAAGGATGAACTATTTTAAAAAGGTGTAATTAAAACGCATCCTCAAATCAATAAATCAGAAGATTACACTGTGGTCAGATCACCCAGGATCGGTATACACTTTATCATCTTGTACGTTCAGCACACACATGTCTAATAACTTAATATCTAACCATTCAAACATGATAAATTAAATAAATGTATGAGGCACACACACACACACACACACGCACGCACACACGCAGACCAAGGGATATATGTTCTCAAACCCCTCCCCCCATCTCGGACATCCCTTTTGTAGGCGTCTAAGTTTCCATATTTGAATATTAAAAACCCAATAAGAAAATTTTAATCCTCCTTTGCTGGAGATAATGCACGCCCCTCTTCAGTTTGATGACAGCAGCAGGACCTGTGGAGAGAAAAACAAATGTTGTGTTCATGTAGAAATAATGTTTCAAACACCATACCTCAAACCTATGTGAATTGAGTATTTCAGAGGCTGAGATGTCCCCATCACTGGACCCTACATTTCCCATAATGCGGTGAACGGTAATTTGAATTCATTTGCCTCCCTGTGCCCGGTAATACCCACGTCTTTCTTCTTCCATGCCACCTGTGTGTAATTTAACCCAGATTACCCAAATTACGTCATCGGGGTAATTTCTTCACCAGGCTTTCCCCAGAGCGACAGATGACGTCACACCCCTGGCCCCCATGTCAAAGCAACCAGTGGTACTTTTCATTTTTTTAATGAAGCCGTCAATTAATTTCCAGTTTATCTACCACTCCATTATTCTGCTGCCTGACTCATTCGGTGATAAGAGTTAGTAAAGATATGACCTACAGCTAGATCTTCCGGTAGAGTACCGCTAGGTACTTTCCTGAACACATTCATGGCATAACTAAGTATCCGCAAAGGGCTATTCACGAAGCACTTCCCGCTGTAGCTCCAGCGTAGATGTGTGACGATATAATTCAACTTTAGCTGACGCTTTCTGTGTCGTTTGATATTTAGGAGGTAACTGGCCTGATTGGAAACAATTAAAAACATAGATAAAACGCACAGGGAGCATAAATGTAACGTCAGTCAGATGACGTGACAATCAACGCCCAGCACAAACCAGCCCTGACATTAGCTCGCTAACTTTAGCATGCGCTAACGCTAATAACTTGACGCCGCGGCACGGAGGAAGGACACACAGCTGTCTCCTGTGAGTGACTCACACGTACAGGACCACACATAAAGCGGCTCCGTGCCTCGTCCTTTCGGTACACTCACCCTCGGTCGCTCAGTCTCTCGGTACGGAAAGTCCCGGACAGCCTCCTGGAAGCTTCTCGTCACAGTCACAGACTACAAGCCGCCGCCGCCGCCCCCGCTGCTTCCGGTGAAAGGAAAGCAGCGGTAAAGTGTTTACATTTGTCAGACCCCGCTCAGGTAAGTCCCTCCGGTCACCTCAGGCACAACCTACACAGTGTCCATGTTTACATCAGTCACATAACATACATGAAGAATAACAGGATCACATTATTCTGCCGTTACGTCATCATCACTGTCATTGGACAGCTACAACATGAAATAAAAATACAGACGCTGTTTTATCAGTGAGTAGCGTTAAATACTGTGTATACAAATGAACACCGTACAATTCATATATTTTGTAATGTTCTGAACATTATACACAGAGATGTTTTGGCTTCTGTGATAACCAAACAAACGATATTCGCTAGTTAATAAAATGTTATTGAATTAAAACACCATTTATTGATTACACAATTTAGCAACATATAATATAAGCTGTAAAACCGCAATTTGTGTTAATAAATGTGCGATTATCTACAGTTTATAATTCATACATTTCATAAATACATCATATAACATGACTCCATGTCGTTAAACATTGTATCGTGATGAATGAAAATATATACTACAAACATCTAACCAATATTCATAGAAACTACATATGCCATTCTCTTAACTGTGTCAACAACATTCTGTCAAAAGTCAAAATCGTCATGTTGTCTAAAATGATCATACATCACATCACATGAAGTGAATATTTTAAAGAGACGTACTCACACAGAGGCTCTGTCAGTCAGATGATGAAGGCACAGTGAGTCTCTTACATCTTAATGCTTTCATTTGGTTTTGGTATTTCCCCTGACTTCCATGGGGCGGGTTCAACATTTTACTGACCTCTCTCCTTCCTCCTAGGAAATGACCTTCTGATGATTAATTACCTCAACCCTTTACTTCATTTTTGTAAAGTACCTTCAGTTTTTCCAAAAAGTTTCTACAGTAGCCGTGTCCCCTCTGGGGTGAAGCTCAGATCATTTCAATCATCTGAGTGTTTAAAAAGGGAGCTTTTGATTTGAGTTGAATGACAAATTTGATTGTTACAGAGATTCAAATCTCCTAAAAATCCCAACAGCTGAAATGTTTTTAACAGCTTTCAGCTGTATAATGACATATTCATACCAGCACGCAGTGACATTTTGAATGAAATGAAACTAGGAGATCACTCAGATGTAATTTAAAATAAGTTTTGCATTTCCAGAAATATCTTGTTTCAGTATGACACATCAGCCTGATATGTAGACATGTTCATTCACATAGTGAACCCATACACCATGATTAGATAAAATGTGACGTGAGATAATGGAAGAAAGTGAAGATCATATGAATGGTTTTAAAAACTGCAATCTTCCAAACAGGACACATTTGGAAGAGAAGCGTAGATCAGGGGAACCCCTTTACACCAAATGAGCTCTGGTTCTTGAAGTGGTTCAATCACAAATAATCTTAATATTAGGAATAAACTTGCCTCCTCTATGAAAACGACAACAATAATTTGAAATCCACCGGGCATGTCTTTGTCTTCGTCCTTTTTTGGTCCGTCCTGCACGCGACTTCAAACCCCACCGGGAGCGTTCAGCCCGCCAGACTTTGTTTACTTGCTCAGATTTGGTCATCTTCTTGGTTTATGTTCTTCTAAACATGCTTATACATGTGTAAGTATGCTACGTATTTAATTAGTTTCGCTTTTTCTGTTTTTACGACCGGCAGTTTGCACGGGGTATTTTATTTTAAAAATCCGCCAGATTCTCTTTGACTAATCTGTGCCTGCCCAAACATCTAGATATGAGTTTTTGCCTTTTATTTCTCCTTCTACATGCTTAAAAGAAGAGGGTGAGGAGTGGGTGAGTATTCACTTGGTTATAATCTGTAACTTCACCGCTAGGTGCTACTAAATCCTACACACTGGACCTTTAAATGAACATATTGTGCAAATAAAAATGCAAACACAATGGAAACCAGTCACGGTGTAATTTTACAACCATACAGGACACATGACTTAAAAAACTCAGTGTCAGGTGTATTTAAAAGTTTATTAAAACAGAAACTCCTTTAAAATGATTACAGTGAGAGTAAGAAGTATATTTATATAAAGCACATGCATAAAAAAAAGGTACAAAACAAGTCTGATTGCCTCCAAACTCTCTGTAAATAGGAAATAGGATAATAAACATCATTATATGTAACATACATAGCAAGTGTCACGCATGCTAAGATAAATAATAGGCTAGGTAGTGTGTTGCATTATGTGTATGAACAGAAGTCGCTCCAGGACCATGGTAATTTAATTTAGAAATGATTAGATGACTTGGCCCTTTATTTGGGGATGTTGTGATAGAGGTCTTCACCTATTTCCATATACTGTAGAATCTAAAAATGAAGCTGGTCACCAATAATTAACACACTGCAGAAACAACCCAGCAGATAAAAAACAAAACAAAACAGATGATATACTTATTATATAGTTTAACTAAACACGGAGAGTTAATGAGCTCCCCTTATTGCTGATTGGCTTCTGTATGCACCAGATAGCACTTGCAGTTAAAAACAAAATACACCAAGAACACAGCATCCGCAATTAGTCTGTTGCTAGTACTCAGCTCTTTAGGAGTGAAACCTGGAGCCAAGAACAGAGGAAATGATAACTCTACAGAGTGGTAGCAAACTAATATCATAATGGCACTGAGGAGGATTATGTATAAATGATTATAACAGTGATTTTGCACGTTTTAGTCTATTTACAACAAATTCTGCAAACCATGCTGCTCTGCTTTAGGAACGTCAATGTGTTTTCTCCACTGCTCTCTACTTTAATACATCTATACATATGAAAATCTATTAGCGGGATCATGAAACTTGCCTCTGTTGAGCAATGAATTACTGCAGACTTTGGAATTAGTTATTCATAAATATTAAGAGATTTGAAAAGATTTGAGTTTACTGTGTTTTGAATTAGAAAAATACAGAATTTGTTTGTTTTATAGAAAAATGGATTTTCAAGCTTTCTACACAATAATGGGTTAAAATGTAGGATTGCACCTTGTAGAGATTTTTTTTAATTTTGTGACACTGTAAAGTATTTACAGCTGTTCTTTAATCTTTTGTACATTATATCTATGATTATTTAAAAGGCACAACACTGATGAAGGGAATAAAGTTTTAATTAAAGGTCTAAACGTTGTTATCATTTTGATGCATTAAAGCTCTGGTCTGGAATCTGCTGTGTGCGGATTCTCAAAGTAAGAAACAATTCATCACAGTGAACACCAAGTGTGCATTATTTTGTAGTAGTGTTACATTGTCATTGCAGTGTCGACTGTTAAAAATCAGCCCGCACATAAATTGCATTAAAACGCCACAATTATATAAGATTGTTCACAGTGAGTGATTATAGATAAGTTTCAACAGTCTGCTCATTCATTTTGGAAATGAATAGAAAACAATGGATGGCTGAAAAGTACACACGAAAAGCTAAATTTGGATTTCAAAATGGTCAGCAAAAGTGATTTGTAGGTTTAAAGCTTGGGGACGCTGAGGGGAAAAAACTCTGATGCAACTGAATGAATAGATGTGAGGAAGTAAATTATTAGGAATGCATCAAGCCAATATTGGGAAAGGTGAGAAAAAAAAAGAGTAACACATCTCAATCTCAAAGTTGATTAACTGAATATTTCTCATTTATGTTTCAGAGCCGCTGAGAGCTGTATTAGCGTTGATGAGTAGAAAGTGCTAAAATCTCTGCTGCACACTATAAGGAGAGAAACCATCCACGCCCTGATGGCAAATGCATGGCATCATTTCTTGAACAAGGGGTAGACATAATAACATTACAACTGTACAATATAATGCAATCCGATAAAGCAAATGTCCAATAAATACTACCTTTGTGAAGCTTATATTCAATTCTGGAGTGAACAGAATGATTGCAACACTTTACAATAAAATGCAATCCAATGCAATAAAAACTCAAACTAAATATGAACAGAACCTGAATATTAGTAAGTTCATACAAGGTGACTTTATAGTGAAACTCCTGCAGGGTTTCCTGCAGTGTTTGAGGTGTGCTAATGTTGTAAAAAAAAATAAACACACTTTTATAAAAATAAAGGGAAAAACAGAGATGCTGTTTCATATATCTGGTGTGGTTATAGTTCAGGCCTTTCCTTGGGAAAATCTAGTATTGTGTTGGATTGCATTATACTGTACATGTGTTCATTCACTGCAGACATCCTCTGTATATTAAAAAAATACATTTTTGTAGTTTTAGAGCCCAAAGTTAAGACTACTCTACATAGTGGCGCTCTGCTGTAGCCTTTGTTTCTCTGAATGTGAATGCTTTTGCCCGGCTTTGATTTGTCAGGAATGAGGTCTTCACTGTGATCCTCCTTAACTTAATTTTCAAAAACCCTCAAACATATTAGAAACTTGGTTTGGAGCAGCCCCACAGTCTTCCACACAGACAGGTTTTAATACTGTTTTTCGGCGTGTAAGCATTTTAACTGACCATCAGGACTCTTGTTAGTGTTCTTCACCCTCTTACTGGCTCTGGGCCCTCTACTGGTGTATCCTGTACCCTGATGAGTGTGAGCTATGATCAGTTTTTTGGTTTCCAGATAAATGATTTGAGTCATCTCTTACTCGAAGTCCTGATGAGTCAAGAACATGTTTTGGATGACTATGAGCATTAAAGTCACAAATTATAGGCTGCTCAGAGGTAGTGGCACTACATGTCAGTTCCACAGAACATATGAAGTAACTTTACTTCATACAGATATTACATTTTCTTTTTCTGTCTTGTCTCTAAGAGCATCTTTTATGTTATTCTAACCCGTCTTTTCTGACCGCTACATGTAAGCTTCACTGACATGACACTGTGTTTTTTAAAAGTTTGCTGCAAACAGTATTACCCATGTGGGGACAATAAAATAAATCTGTACTCTAAAATTAGCTCTGAAGCATTTAACCAGTGACGTGGGGAGCATCATCTGAGGCCATGACTAAAGAGAAAGGAGTGTTGTAAAAATATGGTTGCTTCGTCATGCAATCTGTGTAAAACCAGACCCAAAAGAGGAGAATACCAGCAGCTTACCATCCTCTGTGAAAGTCAGGGTTTTTACATTCCTCAGGGTGCGAGTAGTGTTAGGTATCCATCACACAACAGTAACATATTCTCTCAGTAAATGTTGTTTTGTACCACTTTTGAAGCCAAAAATTCTCCAGAATTCTCAGTCACATTATGAAGATTTGATGTCAAACCATATTTAAGGCGGTGGCCGGGTTGTGTGTGTCTATAGCCAGGTGAGCAGGCTGTCTCTGTCCATGTGCGACCCAGAGAGAACGGTCTCCATGTCCATCAGAAGGTCTGAACTGAGACCCTCCGGGATGGAGGGCATTAGCTCCTCACCCTCAGACATTGGGAGCACAGGCATCGACTCCTGTAAGGTCATTGAGGAGGTCTCGCCAGTGTCGCCTGAAGAAGTCAAGAAAGGAGATGAAAGTGACTGAACTGTGTGGACGATTTATATATCTGAAAGAAATTTAGTTTGAAGAAGCTGCTGGGTGTGCACAGAATCATGGACTGTTGCTTTCATGCAATGCATACTGAAAAAAATAGATCTCACATCTTCTGGTTCAGGTAAAATAAATATATTTATAACGGAGCTTCTTTTTTTCTGAAAAATAAATCAAAAGGAGCCACTGTGAAAACCCTGGGGCTATTTTTCTGACTACCGTGTTTTGTGTGTGTGTGTGTGTGTGTGTGTGTGTGTGTGTGTGTGTGTGTGTGTGTGTGTGTGTGTGTGTGTGCGTGTGTGTGTGTGTGTGTATTACCAGTGTCCATGTGATCCACAGAGCTCAACATATGGTCAGATGTGCGGGGTAAGCTGCTGACGCTCAGACCACTGTCGGTGCTCTCGTTGCGAGAATGAGCTCTGAACAAGAACACACATAAACATTTGATCAACTTTATGGAAAACAGTGAAACACAGAAATATCTTTCATGAGAACTTCTGGCAGAGAGATTGATAGATTGTTCAGAGTAACCGGGACATTCTTTTTTTCTGGAAAGACACACTGTTCTTGAGTCATTTTTCAACGTTTTGAGCTTGACATCATTAGGGATTAGGGAGTTGATCAAAGGTTCCAGGTGAGAACCAGTTCCACATGGTCTGATCCATTAAAATCATAGACCAATGAGCCAGGTTCTGCTCGAGGTTTCTGCCTCTTTTCCTTACCATTGTCGCCAAGTGCTTGCTCATGTTGGGATTGTCTTTCTGACAGCTGTACATTGCAAAACAACTCACGCTGCATGTCTATGCTGTGGGTGTTGGTTGTAACGGAACATTTTTCTACTCTGTTCCTACACCGTGTTCAGACAAAACAGTTGCATTGATGCTATTACAACCTGCAAAGGCCTACTTTATTTTCTCAACACAGAAAACTGATCTGGAATCAATAAAAAACAAGACTGATTAGCAGAACTGATCATATTATTGGTATCAAATCTCTTGACAAAACTAAAAGGAGATCTACAGAACATGACAGACGTGTTAGACATGAACTCACCCATTGAGTGTGGGCTCATGGTTTGGGGCTCTGATCCTGACATCCAGAGACGGGACAAGTGTCTGTGTGTTTCTGTCATGGTCCATCCCTCCGGGCATCTGGTTCCTTCCTCCTGCCTCCTACAACACAAACACAGACACACACCTGCTTGTATAATACAGTGTTTATAAGAAACAGTGATTTAAATACTATTAAATCTGAATATAGAGCATAACACAGCCATATAACACAAGAAATGACTTAAATGCGAGTTAAGCCAAGTCCAGTTTTATCTGACCACTGACCTGTGGTGTGATCTGTGGAGGGAGGCCTTGCTGTTTGCATCTGAGCCTTTCCTTTTCCTGCCTTTGCTGCAGCGCCAAGCCAAGGATGCCAGGGTTCATCTTCTGGGCTGCAAGATAAGATACATAAGAAAAGAACATTTTGACTATTCAAGAAATATTTTCATGGAGGTCAAACATTTCAGCAATAACGTCAAAACTTTGCGATCTTTCTTATTTTTTCGTTGCCAAACAGTAACTTGTGATGGTGGACATTGGAACAAAATGTTTCTCATTGACAAACAAGAATTGTCAATTCAGGAGACACAAATTTGATGGTGTGCTACCTAGACGCGGGTCGAACCATGCGGTGGTCTTATTTATGTGATCGATGTAGTACACCTCTCCATCTGCAGTCACAGCCTGCTCCCAGCCTTCAGGCAGTGGACCTGAACAGCAGTGAAAGTACACAGTGAGAAGGCAAATGGTAGATGGAGTGCATGGAGAGTAAAAAAAATAAAGAAATAGAATCTGGCCCACGTCCTTTAAATCTGTGTGTAGCTTCTAGTTCGATTGTATGAACAGAAGTGAAGGTTAGTGGGTAAATAGCTGCAGTAGAGTATGTTATTGTCTGAATGCAGTGATCGGTAGACTGTGAAACACCACAATAATCTCAATACCCAGGTTGATCTTTGTGAAAAAGGAAAAAAAAAAGTTTTATTCTGAAAAGGTCTGTTCAGCCAAATTACAACAGCAACATCTCTTCACAGGACACTGTGCCAGAATATTTTCACTGGGACCATTTAGTAAAAAGTAGTTCCAATGAGAACTGTTCACATTTCGGTGTGTGGATTATCCAGAGTGAACTGGAAAAAATATTCATCTTTATTTTTGGCCACTTGGGGGCAGCTGGAATGAGCTGTGAACAACACACGTTATTAAGTTGTCATAGTCAAACTGTTAGCGAACAGAGATATGGAACAACATCCATCACTCATTCGGAGTTGTGTTGCGTTTATTCACCCTCTTTTAGCACCTCTGATGCTGCTAAATGCTCCTCTGTGTTCACCTGCAGAGACTGCTGCTGCCTGGTGTAATAATTCCTCCTGTTCATACTGGACATACTGAGATCCCTTTCTGACATGTTTCCAATGTAAGTAAAGTGGGGCAACAATCTATTGTTCCATCAAAATTCACAGTTTTATCTGAAGCTAATATGAGGCTTCAGTCATCCAAATTAGACAAATCAGGTCTGTTTAGTATAAATTCCCTCTTTGTGTTTCCCTGTATTGCTGCAGTTGAGGGGTACCAACAAAAACAACTGTAATTTTAGAAGATGTGGCTAATTTGAAAGACTGAAGTTTCACATTGGCCTCAGATAAACTTTAATGAAGAGTAATTTCACCCAACTTCCATTGGAAACTACGAATGTCCAGTGTGAACAGGAGGAATGATGATGATCAATGCAATAATCAATTCTGTTTATCAGTCTGGTTCTTTATTGATTCCTGACCAATTTTCTGTGTATGTATCAAAAACCTTCCTGGAATTTCAGCCCATGTTTTGTAGAAAGATGTTGATTGTATATTGCAGGTGTTTCCACCCTGACTTGAAATGGTCATTTTATGGACATTTAATCTAAAACTCTTGTCATCTTTCTTTGTGAAAAGAAGCCACACTTTTGACCATAGATTCACGAGTTTGACGCCACTGTTTCAATGCAAAACTCTCAGAAAAACATGCCGACATAAATAAAAGGAATCGACAAACCCAGGGACATACAATTCAGAAAGATCAGACAGTTTCCCGTCCTTATATCTGACAATTGTTTTAAGATAGACTTCAGAAAAACTGTGAACCGATCATTTAAGCTGGCAGCCTGGGGACCTTTGTACCATGTCATCACCAGCCTCTGTGTCCTCACACTTGTTGTTAGCTCACCATTAGTGGAGTTTAGTAAGAAAATGTTTTCTTTGTAATTTGGGTGAACTGACCATTTAAAAGTCTGACATCATGGAATTTATTTAAAAAGGCACACTTGAAAATCTCTGAATTAACAGCTTGAAGAGCTTCCACCACTGTTCTTCCTGAAGATTTCTCTCAATTTAATGGGACGCTGCACTAATATTTCAAAACTGAGAGTCCCATCTCTCCATTTATAGAATAGACACCAGAGCCATGAAAGAAGGAGACCAAAAGGGAATCCTGAAGAAACGACACCAAGCAAAGACCTGACCCACTGCCGATGAAGTTGAACTTTGTAAGGCAGTTCTGTGTGTCTGGATAGTGAGGTGGGGGGGTGGAGTAAGAGTGATACCTGCATCTGGATTGATGTTTTGTGGTTGCGTAGTGGATGCTGGGTTGCTGAGGGAGTGGGCATGGACCGGCGCACCAGAGATGGGATGCTGAGATGCAGCCGACTGAAGCTGCGAAAGTCGGGGGTCGTGCCAAGTTGTTGTCTTATCCAGGTGACTGCGAACACACAACAAGTCTAAACTTATCCGTATCTGTTACAACAACCTGCAACCGGATGGATAAGAAGCGTGGGGCACGTTTCGCCTCAGACCTGCTTTACCTGTACTACCAGATGTGCACGTACATCTACACTGACAGCGACAAATGACACTGCTTGTGAGGCAGTGGCCTTCGACAGGAGTTTGAGCTGTCAGGCCATGTGCTCTGATGAATGAAACTGAAATGGTTTGCGAAACTTGTTGGAACATTTTTTGTTTGCATGCAAATAATTTGTTTCTACACCACTGACTTTCTTCACTGCTTGCGCCTTTACTTTGAAATGTATTCTTGCTCTACAAAATATCTACGATTTTAGATGGAACAACTGGTTGATTAATTGGTTTAATGACCTAGATAAAATTAATCAACAACAATTTTGATAATTTGAATAATCTCTTAAGTCATTCATCAAGCAACAATGTAGAAACCTTGCTGCTTCTAGCTTCTCAAATGTGAGGATCTCTGTTTTTCTCAGTTTTATATGATCCCTTAATTTCAGTCAGAGAAAACAACCAATCTGAAGACATCACCTTGAACTTATGAGGGCTGTTTTCTGACATTTTATAGACTAAAATCATAGAGCAAGGAGGGGAAACTTCCCTGTATGTGAAAATCTACTTTCTAAACAGAAACCTTCGAGTAACCTGCAGAGTGACAGATCAAACACATCAATAAGCACACGTCAAACCTTACTTGAGGAAATAACGTTGGCCAGTAGGCGTTTTGGCCATTTCCCAACCGTGGGGGAGTGGCACATCATCAGGTATGATCGGTGTCGCTGCTACATCTGCTGCTTGAGTGGATAGGGAGTTGACAGGGAGGGAGGCAGGGGAGGAATGGGCGCGGACGTGATGAGGAGTGAGGGAGCCGCACACACCTCCATCCGAACTGGCCTGACAAGAAAACAGACTGGGTTCATAACTGCCATGACGAGTCCACAAACAGCAACAAGTAACATAAACCAGCAGGAAGAGAAGGTTTGGACGGAAACCAAAGTGAAAAAAAAACAAAGGCTTAAAGGAAGAACAGTGAAACTGGTTGCTTTACTTTAATGATGGTTTTATTACTTCTAAGACGAGTATTCACTGCTGGTGGTTGAATATTGTCAGCGAGATTGCCTGAAAGTCATTGTGTTGATTGAGTTTAACAGATTGCAGGAATAATACCAGAGACAGACAGATTCAAAGTGGGTGCTGATCATGAAGGAAACAAATGACATTCAATGTGAAATCAAAGTGATCGGCTGGTGAAACTCTGTGACTGCTCTTTAGTTTTAAGACGATCCGTCCAAACTGTAACAAGAGACTAAACTCTCACTGTGGCTCAAACACAACATCTATTCTTTCACCGCATCTAGTCAGATCCAATGTTATGCTTCTTACTCTGTCAGGTTGAATCCATACAGGAGTTGAGCAATATCAGAAACAACTAAGAGACATTTTGCTGAATCTAACAATGTGGATTTAATGACATCATGTGTTCGTTTTAAAAGGACTTTAGTGCGTTAAAGCAAATCTCCCATGTAGTCCCTTAGTCATGACCATCATCATCGTCTTTTAGGATTTTCTCACGGCTTCCCACCTTGAATAAAGTTGCAGTTTAGGCAGTGATAAATGTGTCACCATCACAAGAGCGCTACACCACAACTCCTGACGACTGCAGATTTTATACTGGAGGTTTGAGACCTGCTGCCTTGTCCTGCTGTAACATAATATCAGTTCGCTGTGGCATGAAGGAAAGTGTTAGAAATACAAATGCATGTGTGTGAATGGTTAGCTCCTCAAACCGATGAGCAGTTGGCACCTTGCATGGCAGCCAATGGCATCAGTGTATGAATGTGTGAATGGGTTAATGAGATATGTCCTGTAAAAGCACTTTGAGTGGTCGGAAAACTAGAAAGGAGGCATAAGTACAGTCCATTTACCATATTGTCATATATGACAGTAAATGTTTGACTATGTTGGTGAGCTCATGTTGGGCTGAGGGAAAACTGTAATTGCCAAACAAGTCCAGTTAGTCCAGAAAACAATCTGCAGATTCATTAATAAGGAGAAGAATAAATAATTTCTGTCTGCATGAACTTCAGAACTTCTTCATATTGGAAGTTTCCATTATTTTGTCCCTGTCATGTGAGAGATGAGAAACAGATTCCCATCACAGCAGGTAGAGCTGGATGACATTACAGATGGTTTCTAGGATTCTGGTTCCTCTGTGTGTGTGCGTGTGTGTGTGTGTGTGTGTGTCTGTGTGTGTGTGTGTGTGTTGCTATGTCTACGTGTGGTTTGACGTGCACGCCGTGCGGTGCTCATTACTTGTCTGGAGTGTCCCCGCGAGTCCGGCTGCCTGAAGAACGAGTCCGGCAGCTTCCTCATCCTCATGGGCAGAGAGGCCGGCTGTCGCGTCGCCTTGCTCGGGTTCATCACGGCGCTGAAGAGGGCCTCAAGCTCCGTCTGCGAGTCCCCGCGGACGTGCACGATCTGCTGCCCGGCCGGGGGCGCGCCGCGGTGCGCGTCCATGTCGCCAAAGTTTTGGTTGGTGGTGTCGCAACAAATCTGTCAAAAGACAAAAAGAAAAAAAAACAAAAAACGTCAACAACACAAACAAACAAACAAGAATAAAAACAACAGGCCCCGAGAGGAGCAGGACGCGTCCGTGCGCTGGAAGTTATGATCGGATTTGTTTACACTTTTTAACCCCCCCACCCCCCACCCCATTTGAACTTTTGTGTCCTTGTGCGTTTGTTTGAAGCTCTAACATCTCGGAAGTCAAGCAGGAGCGGACAGAAAGCCGATCACCGGGTAAACAGATCGAAGGAGTGAGATTTAACGCGACGATCTGCGGCCAAAATCAGCGTGAGCAGCGTCCAACACGTTACATGCCTCCCACATACCTTCAAGCAGCCAGACCGTTTTCCCCCTCTCTCTCTCTCTCTCTCTCTCTCTCCCTCTCTCTCTCCCTCTCTCAGTATTCCTGCAGGGGGGAAAAAAAGAAATCAGAGCCGGGAAAAGACGCAGAGAGAGTCCGATCCCAGCCGCAATCCTTCAACCAAAAGCCTCCTCAAGACGAGGGGAAAAAGATAGACATGTGAAACCAAGTGGAGAAAAGTGATTTCAGCGAGACCTGCAAACTTTTTTTTTTTTTTTTTTTTGTTTTGCACATCCAGAGCCCAGTTCAGATTCATGTGATAGTGCTGAGGGGCGGGGTTGGAGCGTTTTAAAGCTGCCGCAGTTGCAGGGGGAAATATTTCAGTCCAAGCAAAGACAAGAAGCATCAAAACAGGACAGTGAACACAACACATGTTTTTTTCATTTTATTTATTTATTTATTTATTTTTATGTGCATGCTCCAAATTCATCAAACAAGACACCTTCAGCCCGGGAATAGAGAGGAGATCAGTGATATTACAGTCAGCTGTGGAGAGTTTGCTTGAACTCTTTTGTCTGTGCTTCCACTTTCTGTGCTTTTCTCCCGCTGAAGCAGAGACGCGCACGGCCAAGTGTGGGCAGAGGTGACAAGAGACAACCAGGAGACATGCTTATAGAACTGGGGGGGAAGGGGGAGTCGGTGGTGGGCTGGGGTGGGTGCAGGGGTGTGGTCTGCACTGAGAAAACATCGGCCCCTGACGAGTCCTGCCCAGTCTGTCCGTGCGTGCAAAGCCCTCTGGTGGAAGACATGCAGCACACAGAGCTGGAGCCAGCCAGCCAGCAGAGAGAGAGAGAATTCAAGAAAAAATGTCTGCTGGCTGCACTGCTGCTATTATGTACTGTGCATTCAATAAGACTGAATTATTGAGTCATGATAATGGGCTATGGTTGGATCTAGTGGAGTGGTTCTGAATATAATGAATGGATATTTAAGATATTTTTCAAATGGTTTTTACAAACTTTAGGAGGAAACACAAAGGGAAAACTGGCTCATCATTTGGTTCTATATTTATTTTGTCATTTGCCAGCTGTCGGGATCCACACGCCTCTCTGGGCTCTTGTCAAGTTTAACAGGAGCTCTCTCTGACTTTTTCTTGAACCCGTTGGAGCTCTCGCACACACTTCAGTTTTGTAACTTCTCTGTGTTTTGTGTCAGGGTTAAGTCATCTTATCTGACGTTCATTCTGTGTTAAATGAAAATCAAGTTCAACCAATTAAAAACATATTTTGTGTTTAGTCAGAAACTTTTGAAATTGTTGATTCCTCAAACTGTGTGCCGATCAGACAGATTCACTTGGTGTGTATCCATCACCACACGCTTTGTTGCTGCCTTCAGCTCTACACCTGTTGCTTTTATACAGTAACAGTCTATTATCACCGTGTGATTTATGATCACTCAAGCATCATTTATTCAGTCCTGGAGTGTACTTGTCCACACTTACCCCTAAGGGCATCCATTGTGTGCCACTTTATAGCCTATGTGATCATTTACAGACAGAATACAGCGTGTGTGTATGTGTGTGTGGAGTCACTTGAGCCCTTTTCATTGTTGCTGATTTTGTATAGCTTGAGTCTATGTATATGTATATATAAGTCACTCACTTCATAAGAGAAGGTATTTATACAGTGTAGCCCCTTTCTGATCTACTCAAAGTGTTTTTACGATGCTTGTCACATTCAGTGTTGAGCATTCAGGCAGTAGGTCAACATAAACAGAACTGTCATGTAATATGAGCCAAAGTGCAGTAGATGGCACTGTCATACCTTCACACCTGAAACATTTGGGGCCTTTCTGTGTGGAGTTTGCATGTTCTCCCTGTGTCTGCGTGGGTTCTCTTAAAGACATGCACTTAACAATGAATTGGTGACTCTAAATTGGCTGTAGGTGTGAATGATGTGAGTGTGAATCTGTGTGCTCTGTGATGAACCGGGTATACCCTGCCTCTCGATTGCAATCAGTTGAAATTCAGTCAGTCTAATAAAATAAAACTCTTTTTTAAACACCCCAGTTCTACATCCTGTGACATGCTGCTTTGTCCCTAACACCTACAAAAACCAAAATGTAAAAACGAGTTGTGGTTTTCATGGGGAAACCGCATGCCGGAAACAAACTAGACACGTGTTAATTAGTCAGCTGTAAAGGTGGATGTTGTTACCTTTGGACAAAGACGGACTAGCTTTTTTTGTGGGAAACATGTTAATTAGCTTCCATGCCACTCTCGTATCTAATACATATGAAGATACACAAAGCATCTGGTTAGTTTAGCTTAGCATAAAGACTGGAATCAGAGCGAAGGGCGAGCATCGCCTGAAGATGACAAGACTCCAAGAACTCTTTTGCACCCAGCCGTGAAATAGTAACAGCAGTAACATTACCTGTGAAAACTGCAATATGTTCATTTTTACAAATGTATCCATGACAATGTTAAACTTGTATCTATGTCAAGCATAAATGACGGTTATTCATATGAGTTCCTGTGGGGAGTTCTTTTTGATAACGTTCAAAGCTAAGGGCCTGTTCCTCAGGATGGGAGGACTCTCCTGTCAGGATAACAACAGAACCTCAGTTGAACTCATCACGTAGGAGGCTCCGTGGTCAGGTACAGGGCAAGAACTCTATAAATGTTACTTTCTCTCTCTCTTTGTCAGACTGTGAACCTTCATCTGTGTGCGAGGACCTCTGACCTTCCATCCATTTTCTGTAAGGGAGAAAAGGCAGGGGCGGAAGCCTATTCCAGCTGAAATACTTCTAACTTGGTATTCTTTGCGTGATATTCTTGTAATGATGCTCTCAAGGTTGTGTGATCATATTGTCTTCTTAGCCTCTTTTTATTCTTACTCTTATTAGATGATAAACCATGTGTTTTTTTTTTGTATCTCATTATCTTGCCTGGTAGATATAATGTGTCATTCACATGCAAAGACCGCTTTACAAGAATATGTAACATGGGACAGATGTGGGGGGCCCCGAGGCTGCCGCACCAGGCTTTTCACATTCCTCTCACTGACCATGGCTGTAAACGCATACAGGTTCAGAGCAACAGCAAATCTTTTCTTTGGCTCTCACAGCAAGGTTTTTCCAGGAAAGCGGTAGGCCGGCTGGCTCCAGCTGGACCCCGACTGGAATGTGCTGTTGCCCTTTATCACTTTTCACTTTCTTCACTGCTTGACTGCCCAATTAAAAGGAGTAATTGGTCTGACCCTATGGGATGCTGTTTTCAGATGTGTGAGTCAGTGGTCAGAGACAGAGAGACACAAGGGGTGTAACAGAGGGTGGAAATATGAGCACAAGAAGCAGAGACACCCTCACCCCCGTCACTGCACGCTACCTTCAGCTGCAGCTCCCACGTGAAGGCACCAGCAGGGAGAAAGTGTTCCTACATTAAAACAAGATGCCCCTTTCCCTTCGCACATATGTTTCTCATGCTGCGGGCAGGATATAACCTGTAAAATAACAATGCCTGCTAATAGACACATTGAGGAGGGAGGTAATCAGTCCTTACCACAAATCTGGAATCAGCACATTCAGCGACTTGTTAGAAACACATCCAGACTTTCAACATCAACCCATTTACAAATTTTACCGCCCTCTTATCGAGGAGGTTGTTGTCATGGGAATTTACAAGAACAAAAAAGTGGGAGTGACGGATGGAGGTGGAGACAAGGAGTTTGACAACTGAGAGGAAGGAGTCAGATGCAAACTGAGAAGAGAAGAAGGATGGACATGTGAGGGAAAAGCACAGACTCTGTGGAAAAATCAAACCTAAATGAAGGAGTGGCTGCTGGTGACGGAGCCTACAGAGTTCAGCCCCCCTTTCCCCAGGAGAAAAAAAAAGCACAGTCAGATGACACTGACATGATGTGGACGACAACTGTCCTCCTGCTGCTCGTTCCTCGTCTGCTTTTCACCACAGTACGTATGATATGCATGCTATAGCAATATGTTTTCACTCATCTGGCTTGTCACTCAAACTTCTCTCAAGAAAACAGATGACGATACAAACCATCAGATCGTGGATACAATAGCTGTCATTGCTGCTTAATGTAAAGCTGCATCATTCTTTTTTCTTTTTTTTTGTAGATGGCTCAGCATGCTCAAATAGTCATGGTGTTTGTATTACAAACAGGGTCAGAAGAAATATCCAGATCCTTTACTTCAGCAAAATCTCACTTAAAGGTCCAGTGTGGCAGATTTCAGCAGCTCTGTTAGCAGAATATGTCAGAAATGGAATATAATAATCATAACCTGAAAGTAAGAACTGTTATGATTTTGTTACCTCAGAATGAACCTTTTATATATACAGATGCATTTTTCCACAGAGTCCGCCATGTTGGACCACCATGTTTCTGGAGCAGCCCAGAACAGACAAAATAAACACTGGGATTAGACAGGGAGTTGCACGGTTTTTTTTGTTTTGTTTTTTTGTGAGTTTTGTGCATGGCCACCATAGTTTCTCTTCAAACAGTAACAGGAGGACAAGTTGCAATCGGTAACTACACCGCTAGATGTCACATTATAGTTACAAAAACACTAATTTAAGGAACATTTTTCAAATGAGTTGTTCCTCCGTTGAAAATGGTGTTTATATCTCTCTTGATTACTAGGACACAGGAAATGGCACACATTTTAACCATTCAGAAATAATCAATGAGGACTTCTCTGATGCTCCTGTCAAAGACTACAAACCTCTCGGAGGGGTGAAAGGTCGAGAAACATGCTCCATCCCATGTGATATCACCATAAAGCTGCTACGAGATGAAAAACATTCAGTCTGCGGTAAAGTCTCTTCCTCTTTCCTGCTGTCATTGTTTCCTCTATCATCATCACCTGTTATTCAGTGTGTGTTTGTGTGTAGGCCAATTACAGCAGTCTCTGTTGGCGTTTGGACGCAGCACCCGGAAGCTAATGAGGGATGTGATGGAGGAGCAGCAGAGAGCCCTGGACATCCTTAGTGGTCAGGTAAAAGGTGGACCTTTTCGGTAACCGAGGAGTTTCTAAGCATTTGATTGGTCTGCTGTATGAACAGAAGTGTGATGTTTTCAGGTCATGGAGCTGATGACCAAAGTGCAGACGCTCAGCTTCGAGGTTCAGAGAAGCAACTCTGAAATGTACTCCATCAAACCTGTGCAATCCCATGGTAACACAACACGTACATTGATCCATATGGGTGACAAACTCTCCCAGTGATGGCATTAAGGGTGTCTCTGACTGGCCATGAGGCTTTTAATTTATTGGAGTTTGAAAGACATAATCAAAATCAATACTGAGTTGCATTATGGGAAGTGTAGGATTCAGTGTTTTGGAGATTGACTCATATAAATGATTGAAGTTTGGCTTGATTCCATCACTTTTAACCATTATTTTAAAACAATACTAAACTTCCATAGTTGTGGGTCTGGATCCTACAAGTCCCATAATGCAGTATTCTTTATTAGATCCTTCCTGTCCGGTAAACAGCCACACCTTTCAAATTCCACACCTCCAGTTTGTAACACAGGCTTTCTATTATAACGTTTTAGCCTCCATACCCAAGCTGAGGTAACCCTAATGACATCATATTTTATTTACTCAAACTCAGAAGACATCCAACAACTGTTTCATAGGCTCCTCGCGATGAGTGAAATAATCTTGATGTGCAAAATGTCAACAAGACATGGCTGTTCTCAACATTCTGAACCAGTGAGAAGCTTTTAATCTCTCAGTATCTATCATGATTAAATCACCAAATATGGGAGGTGTCGTTTAGCTCAATTGGTACAGCATCTGCCCCATGTACAAAGGCTCAGTCCTTGCTGCGGTGGCCCAGGGTTCAAATCCAACCTGTGACTCTTTCCTGCATGTCATTCCCTCTCTCTCTCCCCACATTTCCTGTCACTCTTCAGCTGTCGTTATAAAAATAAAGGCCAAAAAATATATATTTAAAAAAAATCACCAAATATGAAATTAAGTGGATTTCAGTGGGCAGTAAAATGTGCTTCAAAAGTAAAAAAAATCCTTAAATGCAGCGAAACACTCCTATTTAACTACGTGTGGGTAGAGAGAACAGACATTTGTCCTCAGTGATGATTAAACAACAGCTACTTTAGTGATTGTTCATTGTTTGCTTTGATCAGGACGAGACTGTAGCGACATCAGGGACAGTCTTGTGTCAGTTGTTCCCAAGATCCCCAGCGGTATTTACATCGTCCACCCAGAGAACACAGACTCTTCATTTGAGGTACATTCATAATTCAGTCGTTCACAGTGTGTCGCTCAATCATCGCTCACCACTCAAACACAACATGTGCTGCAGGTTTTCTGTGAGATGGACTACATGGGAGGTGGATGGACAGTGATGCAACGGAGGACTGATGGATTAACGGACTTCAAGCGACCCTGGGCTGATTATGCTGATGGCTTTGGAAACCTTGCAGGTTGTATGAAGTTGTTTTAGACCACCTCAGAGGCATGTCTTCTGCTTGAAGCTTCAAAACAAATGTAAGGATGATGTTGTAAGATGTTTCTAAGATTAGCACATACACTACATGGCACTACGCGTCAAATATGACAGTCATTTGTGATTGTTAAACTTGGTGAACGTGTACGTGATTTTGGAACCTGGCTGCAGGGATTTGTCCTCATTCAGCTAAAAGAGCATTAGGGTCAGTCCACCACTGATGTTGGGGGATCAAATGTGGCTTATAGTTGGTGCTGACATCTCTTCCTATAGATGTTGGATGTGTTTGAGGTCGGGGCTCTGCCCAGGCAGGTCAAGTATTTGTCATGTTGAAACAGGATAGAGTCAATATCATCGTGTGCTGTAACATTAAAGGAACAATGTGTAACTTTGCTTGTAGCAGTGATATCTAGTGGCTAGAAATTGGCACTGCAGTCCAAATTCAAAACACATAAGAGTCAAATCAAATCAAATCAAATCAAATCAGTTTTATTTGTATAGCCCAAAGTCACAAAATACATTTGCCTCAGAGAGCTTTCCAATCTGTACAGGGAGTGACACCCTCTGTCCTTAGACCCTTGGTTTGAGTGAGGAAAAACTTGCCCACAAAAACCTTTAACAGGGAAAAAATGTGGAAGAAACCTCAGGAAGAGCCACAGAGGAGGGATCCCTCTCCCAGGACGGACAGACTCGTCTCCCACCACCCACTGAACACTGAACCTCAACGAAGAACACAACATGGTTCATCATTATAGCTTCTACATCTGAGTCTGATTAAGACAACAAAGACTTTTATTTGATTTGTGTCGGTTTGTTTAAGAGGGCAGGAGATACACAAAGACAGAGGGAGAAATAAGACGATGCTTTCAGACTGTTTTACAGAGGATACATACACAGACACAACTCCTCTATAGACCTCGACAGAAGAGATATCACACATTACTGTTTTGGCAACTTTTGCGAATTTAGAGCTAAAGATCATAACCCGTCCAGCTTTCCCTTTCATTATATTGTGTGGAAATTGTATCACTTTCCATGAGTTAGCTGCATGTCAAGTCAAGTGTTTGTTCAAAACTCTTCAATTGATTGAAAAATCCAGTATAGAACTGAATGTTTTTAAATATTTATTTAATCTACGTGAGCATTTTAAAGATGTACTTTACTCATGTCTCAGTTTGAACAAACCCTACAAAGGTCAGCAGGGTTCGAATCCGACCTGTTTCTCTTTCCCGCATGTCATTCCCTGTCTCTCTCTCCCCACATTCCGTGGGGAGTCACTCTTCAGCTGTCACTATCAAAATAAAGCTTGAAAAGGCCAATAAAATTATCTTAAAAAAAAAAAAAAGTTAACTTAGCTCTTTCCAATTATTGTAGCAACAGCCCATTTTAAATGTGTGTGTGTTTGTAGGAGAGCACTGGTTGGGTCTGAAGAAGGTATTCCATATAGTAAACCAGAAAGATACTCGGTTCCAACTTCACATGGCTCTGGTCACCCATGACGACATCACTTCTTATGCATCATATGATGATTTCCACCTGGACAGTGAAACCCAGTTCTTCAGCATACACCTGGGCAGATATGCAGGCAGCGCAGGTAAGACTTAAAGGACCAGTGTGTAGGTTTCAGTGACATCTAGCTGTGAGGTTTGAGATTGCATCCAACTGAAGACACCACCACTGAGTCCACCATGTTGAACTAGCATGTTTCTACAGAAGCCCAGAACAGACAAACTAAATGATGCCACTAAATCCAACACACTGGTCTTTTAATAAATCAGGACTGACTAAACGAGTTGTGATTTTTTTCCTTCAACAAAGTATATCAATCTAGAAATAATGATAAATGCACTCAACATGTACACAAATGCATGCCTGTGTGCATTTCTGATTGTGTGTTTTTGAACAGGTGATGCCTTTCGCGGCTACGAGCAGGAGCAGAACCAGGACACAGCTCCGTTCAGCGCCTCAGATGTGGACAACGATGGCTGCAATCCTTTCTGCTCCATCGAGAACCGCACGGTAGAGAGCTGCAGCACTCAGCACAACCACACGGGATGGTGGTTTAACCAGTGTGGCCTGGCGAACCTCAACGGCACTCCTGAAGATATGGAGCAGAACCAAGGCGGGAGGACACACATCTTGTGGGACACCTGGAGACAGAACGGGATCCCTCACACCATCAAATCTGTCACGATGAAGATCAGGAGGATTGCAACCAATAATTGACAGAGAAAAAGAGGGAGACGGGAAGACAGCACATATGTATAAGTTGCACTGCATCATTGTACAACCTGACTTTTTCTAATAAAACAGGATGTTTTCATTATATTAGTAATAGTATTATTAGTTATCTGCAGAGTTGGGAGGCCTTCAACTTATATTCCTTTACACAATTTAAGTAAATATGTATATTGTGTCAATATTTTCACTCATCTGTCAAAAAGACAGGACAAGTGGTCATGTCTGAGCTGACCTTGTCAGAAATATGCAAGATAAGGATAAACAAATTCTTCAAATGTAGGCACAGTCCATAGTCTTATTATACATGTCATAATTAAGTCATCTCAAGCTGAATAATGTGAACGTGATCTGTTAGTTACATCAGGACTGACCTGAAACTGATGCTCCTGTCTGAATTACCAACCCATGTCTGCAGACAGTGCTATGAGTCTCTCTCATCATAGCATTGTTTACTAGAGAACTAACTATATAGACTGTACATGAAAATGATTGAAGTGTGTGTGTGTGTGTGTGTGTGTGTGTGTGTGTGTGTGTGTTTAGGCAAAGCTGGTACATGAACAATGTATGAAATGACTACTTGGATGTGTGAGAGGTTTTTTGTATCGATGAAGGTAATTGTTACTCATGGGATGTTTTAGAGTCTTTCAGCTCATTGTTTTGGTTTTACGGATCACAGCTTTACTGTTCAGGTTCTCTCTCTCATTAGCGTCATTTCAGCGACTAGCTGCTTTACGTAAAGCATTTATCAGCTGATATTTCTATCAGGAGTCGATTGAATTGAAAACATGAATGCAGTACAATAAAGATACTTAATAAATGAATGAAGAGGAATCACACCTTCTGATATCCAGTGTTATATTTGTGGTGTCATTGTGGATGGACAAAAATAATAGGCCTCTAATTCATCTGCAAACTGAATTTAAACAGAAGCCAAATGAATCTAATCTGATGGGCTTTTGATTAGTTTGTGTTGTTTTTATATTAACCAAATCTGACAAAGTGTCACATAGTGTGTGTACAGTTAGCACATACTGTATGGTTACAGCAAACATTAATGGGAAACCTCATAGTGACCTCATACACTATCTTAGTAGAAGTAAGTAGTGGACATGCAAAAGCAAATTTAACAGACACATACATTTAAAATTTTAGTAAGGGAAAAGTGGGAAGGGTTCAAATGAACTTCAATCAATCAGATATGATTTTTTTAAATTAAAAGAAACAAAGTCATCCTAAATAAAAATATTTTTGATCCCATATGGAAGGTTAATCTGTGAGAAAACCTGATCCACAGACACACAGATATATACTCTAAATAACATTTATTTAGACAGTAGGCAAACCGGAGCAACCCAGAGGAAACATCTTAAATTTTATATACTGTATACGTCATAATACAGTCATAATGTCCGGACACTTTTTATATGGAGTGAGAACACCTGAAGACACACAGATATGTCATTCTAAACGACATTATTTTAGATTGTAGGTAAAGTATGGCCCTGGGTGTGCCCCTGACCCCTTGTGGCCACAGCCCAGTCTTACCCCCAGTCATGTCAGAAAGGGGTGGACCTGCCCACTTAACACCGAAGAAGCAACAACGTGCTTCTCTGGTCCGTGCAGGCATTATAAAACATCCCTAGATAATGTGGCATACTGATGCCCCAGCATTGGGTTCCATGCTGTGTGTGTGTGTGTGTGTGTGTGTGTGTGTGTGTGTGTGTAAGCACGATATATGAATGCAGACACCTACTCCTAAGTCCCTGGGACTGTGAGTTAAAATCTAGTTTTAAGGGCTTATATATTACTCTTTCATGGCACATATTTCTGAATATGTTTTTTTAAAAATCCCACAAACATATTATTTACCACAAATTTATAGCTACACAATGCCCCCGACAAGAGGAAGCCAGGGGTCAATGGGTGTCAATAGCTAACTTTTGCCCTGGGCCCTCCTACAGCAACAATAGGGTCCTGGATGGAACAGAGAGTCCTGGCCAAAACGACTTAAAAATAAAAGCATCATCATTCAGTAAAAGTTATATTGTGAACGAGCGACACACAGTGATGGACAGTTAAACACATTCCTGGTTACCACGACCATGTGTCACCCCATGGAGCCAGAGGATACAACAATTACCACTGCAATAGGAAAACCTTCACTGATACTGTCTCATGTTGACATGTGATAAACCTTCATACTTGTGTATTTATTACTTAAATTTGATCAAAAACTTCAATATTCTCTATGACAATCTTCTATCACATGTACTGTTTACTGACTAAACCAAGTCTATTTTCAATGGTTAGATCTTTAAAAGGAGAAAAGTAGCAGAGTGATGCAGAGCTCATTAGTCATCTTGTTTCACACCACATTACGTACACATTGTCAAGTAAAAGGAGGAGGCGTGGTGCATCAGCTGCAGGAGAGAGATGTGGAGAGAGCTCAGAGAACAGAGACAGACACACAACGAGTCAGCAGCAAGTGACCCAAAGGGTGAAACCTGCAAACGACTCGGGAGGAAGTGTGAATCTTTGTGGTCTGTAAATAAAAACTGAAAAACGTCCTAACTCTCCAAGTGTCTCTATGCTGAAAGAACCCACAGTGGCATCAGGCAACGCCACACTTATTTAGGCAAAGTATGCAAGTATTTATAGCCCCTTTTATAGTGTCATGGATTCAGGTCGCGCGTCGCTATGAGGCACAGAGGCCAGTTATGAGACCAATGTGGATCTGAGGAGCAGAAAAATGTGCAGAGGGCTGGATGTTTTTATTGGCAGATTGTCACACTCTACAGCCAGTATTTAAACTTGATGGCTGCATTAGTGTGTGGTGCTGAAATCTTATGTATTGTGTCATTTCTTTAGCAGGTGTCAAGTAGCGTAGCCTGTAACATGTTTCCCAAATTCCCCCAAAATTATCACTGATACATTAACATGTATCATATATAGTATATGTTTATATGTATGCATTTGTATACTTTCATGTGTTTATTATCCTTTGTGTGACACACAAAAATAAAAGAGTCTTTAAATCTGCAAAAACTCCAAATTTATAAGACGTAATATGATACAGAAACTCATTTTTTTACTGTTTTTACACACAGACCTGCACAAATGGGACAGATACACATGCATTTATGAATGGTCAAGTGTGTCGAGCAGTTATGAGTTTGGTGCCTTGCTCAAGAGGTGAGATGAACTGGCCACCAGTCCACACTCCGTACTGACTGGTCTGTGCTTCCCAAGCCAAATCCCCACTGAGCTACTGCTGCTGTGTTTGTGTGTGTGTTGTGTACTGGTGTCAGTGATGGTGATAACGCTGAAGGAGCTCCGGCTCTTTGTGTGGTCCGGAATGTGTATGTTGTCAGGGTTAATGAATCCACACACATTTACACACACACGCGCGCACACACACACACTGAAAAGGTCTATCCAGGTGCTTGGCCACTGACTGACCCCTTTATAAGAGTGTGTATGTTTGAGCTGACAGTGTTTACATCCAGATCTTGAGTCTGTTCTGTTCTGAGGAGGAAGTCTTAACACAAACTCATGCTGGTGACATTTGTCAGAGTTTAGCTTCTTTCTCTCTACCATCCTCCCTGTAAAATGGGGTTCTGTTATGTCTTGAAACACCCAAAGTGACTGATCTTCTGCAATCAGGGCCTTAAAAGGCAATTTTCACTGCCACAACCATAAATCAGAGACTCTGCTTTATCAGATTATTTTGTCTGTTGACATGTTTGTGTGATTCAATGCTGTGTTTGAAGTGAAATTGAGCTGAAAACAGAGAGAATACCATAATTAGTAAAAAGGCTAACTGAGGACAATGCAGAAAAAAAAATTACCAGCAGCAATTATCTGTGTGTGTTTGTGTGTGTGTGTGTGTGTGTGTGTGTGTGTGTATGCGTGTAGAGTGGGAAGTAATTTTCCCATACTGGACAGGGATCAGTGGAGTAGGAGCACACAGGAAGCAAAGTCTGCTGGGAATTTAAACCCCCAAGGAATCTCATCTGCTGTTCATCAGCCATCAGTTAAACTCCTGCAAACATGTACTCTCTCTCCCACACACACGCACGCACACACACACACACACACACACACACACACACACAAACACACACACACACGCATGCACACCCAGCTGCAGTTTAAAATAGCTTTTTACAGTCTGAGCATTATCATTAGCAAAGGACAATATTTCAAGAATCCCCTGCTTTTGTTTTTCTTTGCTTTTGTCCCATATCATCAAACCATAGATTCTGCTGAAACCACTCATACAAAAATGAGCATACATCACCTTTAACCCTCATTGTGTTCAGTCATAACACTGAGTTGCCTTCCACATCTGCAAAGTTCAGAGTCTTGTAAATAAAAGTATAGTGGGACCCAGAAGGATGCATTCTTTCTCAAGAACACAGAAAAAACAGAGGGGGAGGGAGGGAGACAGAGAGAGAGAGACAGAGAGAGAAAGAGATGCCACGGACACTCAATGACTCGTTCATATGGACCCAGAGCAGACGGTCTGTTGTCGATCATCATGAACCACAGACTGCCAGCAGTTCATCATAACAGCCGACCTGCAGGCTTCACCAACAGCCCCAGGGCTCGCAGCCGTGATAACCTGCTGACATACGATGACTTTGGAGAGGAGAACTGTTGCTCTGGACGATGCCTCGGGTGAGTCTTTCTCTTACAGCCACTAACTCAGTCAGTGGATGTAAGTGTGTTTTTTGTGTTCAAATTCTGCAGGTTTTGGTAAGATTATAGAACAATCATGGATAACATTTTGTGTTGTTCAGTATTTATTTGAATATAGAGTTATGTAAGTTATAGATGGATCTATTTGGTTATGTAGTAAGTAATACTGTGGTTGTGAAATGTCATATTACACATAATAAAAGAAAAAAGCAAATTAAGATTAATATGGATGTTGTTATACTGGTAAAGACACATAAGATAAGAGTACAGTTAAAGCTACTTGTCTACTTCTTATCATTTTGATTTTGATGGTGTACAAAAGTGTTCTGAGGTCTGTGAAAAAGTTTATGAAGATCAAAATAACACTTCTTCTAGGATGATCTTATAAAGCATGTTTAGTGCACTGTATGAGACATCTCTGATCAGATATCTGACCGCCACGAACACCTTAAAATTAGAATGTTATTTTAATGAAACTGCTACTACATCTTACATTTACTGTACTTTGACCTGACAGCTCAGACATAATAGCTATAATAAATGGTTGGTCAGCATATTGTCGGTACTGCCCAGCATCTTGCCAAAAATCACATCTCATTACTTTGTTATTGCTGAATTGTGTTTGTAGTCTTTGCGTATTAATGTGTTATCAGTGTTAAAAACATAACATTTCCTTTTATAGCCTACTTTATCCTGACTTGTACAGCGTATCTCTAGTTGTATCTATTTTTAGATTGTTATCCAAACATGATTAATGAAAGCGAATTTAAGTTTGATGTAAGTTTCCAATAAATGGGACTACAACTGGTCCTTGTTTAAATTTGGCTAATCTGTGTTTACCTGTAGTGGAACTCAATATTTCACCATAAAGAAAACATAATTTATGTCTTTTCTGACATGACACTTTTCTGTTTTTTAATATTCTCCATACCTTCATACCAAATCATGAAAAGCATGCAGCAGATCACTTGTTGAGTTGAATTTGCTCTTAATCCTATGAACAACAGGAAAAAAAGCAAATCTCCATCACTGTGTCCTCGAAATGACACTCAACTGTAGAACGTGAAATCGAGATGAAAGAGTGGATTCTAATGTGCATGTGTAGAAGTTGCCAAGTGGACATTATATTCTATGTGTTTATGTCTCTCTGGCAGCCACAGCAGCTCTGACAGACAGATCTTGGCTCCTCTCAGTAATGTGAAACGTCGCCAGGCTCTTCGTGGTCCTGCCTACATGTTCTCTGCTCCTTCGACCAGCCTGTCAGAAGTTGAGCAGCATTTCCTGGAAGCGGCTGAGTATGGCAACATACCAGAAGTGCGACGTATGCTGCTCCATATACCCAACTTGAATGTCAACGCTGTGGACTACATGGGCCAGAATGCATTGCAGCTGGCTGTAGCCAACGAACATCTGGAGGTGACAGAGCTGCTGCTGGAGAGGGCGGATTTGTCCAGAGTGGGTGATGCCCTCCTGTTAGCCATCAGTAAGATGTGTGCAATTGTGTTTGTGTACAAGAGCCACTGAAAGGGTTCCTTACACATTGTAAGAGTGCTGGAGGTAAACTGTGCTCACTGACCTGGGCTGTGACATCCTCCCACCAAATCTCATTTGTGGCTGTATAAGATATCATTGGAGTTCAGAACAGTAAAAACATGACCACATGCTCCTTATTTTACATGTATACAGAATCATCAGATACATCAAAAACTAAAGATATCTATAAATCTATAAAGATCTCCCAGGTTGTCACATGAACCAGCCACGTGAACAGCTGTGTTCTGTGTTTGTGTGTGTCGTAGGTAAAGGTTATATTCGTATCACTGAGGCCCTGTTGTCTCACCCGGCATTTCGAGATGCCCACCGTCTGACGGCGAGTCCTGCTCAAGCAGACATGTTGGATGACTTCTACGCTTATGATGAGGATGGGACAAGGTAAGACGTTAAAGGTTAAGGTTAAGGTTAAAAGGCAGAAGGATAACTAAAGATGTTGTGCCCCCCTGACAGCAACAGCAGAACTGGTGCAATAAATATCTAAATTTTCTGACACATGGGCCCTCCTAAATGCCCCTGACTGTTTAAAGGTCTGTTTGGTGCTTGCTGCATGCAACAGACTCCAGATTAATTTCAGAGTCTGGAGTTCATACAGAGAAGTTAACTTCCTGAAGTCTTCACTGGTTGCCTGATCAATAAATAGTTTGGTTCCTAGTAATGAGATAAGATGTTACTACTGTTGAACACAGCCTTCAGTTAGGTCTTCCCTTGTTTCCAGTCTTTGTGCTAAGCTGAGTTAGCACTGGACTCGGTTGTAGATTTGTGAAGACATCTTCACGGATCTACAACCAAGTCCAGTTGAACTAGATTTACCCTTCTTGAAGAAAGATGATGTGGATGACTGAGCACCTTCTGCTTCTTATTTACTGCACAGATGTGAGAGTGTTGTCAATGACAAGAAAGCACTTGATGTAAAATGTCAAACTTTTCCTTGAACAAACACGTACAAGAATATTTGATCTTAGCAAACTCAACAACACAAAAAATTGGGGTGTCGATTAACTCAGTTGGTAGAGCATCCGCCCCATATACAAAGGCTCAGTCCTTGCCATAGCGGCCCAGGGTTCAAATCCGGCCTGCGGCCCTTTGCTACGTGTCATTCCCCATCTCTCTCTCTCTCTTCTCACATTCCTGCCACTCTTCAGCTGTTTCTATGCAATAAACTTGAAAAGGCCCAAAAAAATATCTTTAAAACACCAAAAATTTACAGCAGGAGGCTCCATACCTGAACATGATTGGACACTACCAATCCGCTGGTGGCCAAACACTTGGCTAATGAGCTGGTAATGATTAAGCATGAATTAAAACATCCATCCATTATCTGTAACCGTGTATCCTCATCAGGGTCACAGTGGGGTTTGAGCCCTGCAAGGCGACAGTGCTAACTACTGCACCACCGTGCTGCCCATGAATTAAAACAGCATCAACTAAATGCTATGCTCTGTGGTGCTGATATTCTGTTTAATTTGAGAAGGGAGAGAATCATTTGATTAAAAAAGTCAAGAGTGGAGGTAAGTTGTTAAAGATGTCCACATTTACCCCAAATAGAGCCCATCAGATCAGTTCTGAGGACTGTAAACATGTTTCTATCATGGTAATGCCTTTGATTTATTATTTTGTGTTGCTAGGTAAATATGAATGGTCTTTATCTTTTTGTATGACCTACAGGTTCTCTCATGATATTACTCCAGTGATGCTTGCGGCGCACTGCCAGGAATACGAGATAGTTCACATTCTGCTGAGTAAAGGGGCTCGCATTGATCATCCTCATGATTACTTCTGTGGCTGTGACTCCTGTAACTACCAGCAGCAGTTTGACTCCTTCAGCCACTCACGATCGAGGATCAATGCCTACAAAGGACTCGCCAGTCCTGCTTACCTCTCCCTGTCCAATGAGGACCCAGTGTTGGCGGCCCTGGAGCTCAGCAATGAACTGGCCATGCTGGCGAATATTGAGAAAGAATTTAAGGTACAAATGTTATTAAATATCTGACACAATGATGCAAGTCCAGCAAGATGTGTCTGCCAAGATGTCTCTAGTGCTACTGTACACATGCCCTGAAAACCAGCTCATCGTCAAGTACACAAAAAAAATGTATTTGCCCTGTTGCTGCCAACCAGATGCTATTAAATGCTGCCAATAAACACAGGAACACTTTATGAGCCTTAAGAGAGGAAACAGAAACAGATGAGGGTCTAGATCTTGTAGTCACTATTGACACTGTTGATTTGTCACACACATATAACATCTATAATTTAATGTCTCACTATAATAGCAAACATTCTGAGCTGGGTGCTAAATCACTGTCAATTTAATTGTAAAATGTTGGTGCAGTTATTTTAAACAAGTCTGACGAGAACCAAAAATGTGTGTCAAACTCTACCTTATCCAGTGTTGGTGCTTAAATGATAATTGCTTATACACAGTACGCTTTTTATTGGTCAGACACTGTCAGGTCATATTGGAGACGCTGTGTTCCTCACAGAATCACACACTACATTTACAAACTGCATTACTACATTCAGACTCCATATGCTGCAATACAAATCTTAAATCCAACTTATCTCACATGTTTTCTCATTTGTGTCTGTAGAATGACTACTGCTGTCTGTCAAGCCAGTGTAAGGACTACGTGGTGGGCCTTCTGGATCTGTGTCGCAGCACTGAGGAGGTGGAGGCCATAATGAGCGGAGAAACTGATACTGAAGACAGCTACGAACTACCAGGTCGCCCCTCGCTCACGCGGCTCAAATTAGCCATCAAGTACGAACTCAAAAAGGTTAGTATGTCCACAATCAGGCAGTGACAGGGCACGAGCAGTGCTGTTGGTCTTTGGAACTAAACACAACTTCCATGATTAATTCAAGGATACCCTAAGTGGTGATTTGAGAGTCTGCTGTCAAGGTGTGGTGCTAGAAAATCCATCCCAGAAGAAAATCTATAGAATGCAGTGAAGTTGTCAGAAGGATTATGTGTATTTGGGAGCTTCTTGAACTAAAGAGTTTGGTAATACTTTACAATAAGGGGCACAACATTGTAAGTAGTTACCAAGAAACAACCAATGAAGAACTAACTGCCAGTGAACCAAATGAGTAACTTCTACAGTAAATCAAATGTTATGGAGCAGCTAATGATGTTTAAGGCTGCTTCAGGCTTAATTAAGTCAGGAATGACTTTATAATTGATAAATCGTTAGTAGTAAGTACTTACAACACTAATAAGTAATACTTATACTAATAATTCCTAACTAGAATAGAATGAGATAATCGATTTGCTGCTTTTTAAAATATGACTTTGCAAATTGAATATCTGTTGATCAGACAGAGCTTTTTGAAGACAGCACTTAGGATCTGGAATGGTATTTTGGTAAACCGTCAAGCAAAAAAAAAATCATCATATTAATCGATAATGACAATAACTGTTAGTGAGTTCATTGATGTTTCTCTTCTTTGGCCTGTCCTCTAGTCAAAGGATCACATTAGTTTAGACAGACAATAAACATTTTGCTTGAAACATTATGCAGGAGCGCTCTCTCACCATCTTTTATGATCCTGTTTTCTGCTGTTGTTTCCTGCTGTCCCTGCACTTCAAGTTTGTGGCTCATCCTAACTGCCAGCAGCAGCTGCTGAGCATCTGGTATGAGAATCTACCCGGTCTGAGACAACAAACCACTGCCATCAAACTGCTGGTGGTGCTGGTGGTGGCTATAGGACTGCCCGGACTGGCTCTGGCTTACTGGATCGCTCCGTGCAGCAGAGTATGTAAAATTCTGTCAGAAAATCACTCAGACTTGCTATTCCCAGCAGCACGTTTCCTCTGATCTTGTCATTGTTTCGTGTCCGTTGTTCAGGTGGGGAAAGTGATGCGGAGCCCCTTCATGAAGTTTGTGGCCCATGCCTCATCCTTCACAATTTTTCTGTGTCTCCTAATACTGAATGCCGCGGACCGCTTCGCGGGCACCACACTGTTGCCGAACATGACCCACTATCAGCACCCAGAACCCCAACCGCTGCTGCTCTACCGCATGACCACAACACCCTTCACATGGATGGAGATCCTCATCATTTCATGGGTCATGGGTGGGTATTAGATGACCACGATGGAGGAAAATCCTCATCAGAAACCTCAAGTCATCCTGTGTATTTCATCACTTGCAGGTATGATCTGGGCTGAGGTGAAAGAAATCTGGAGTCAAGGGCCAGGGGAATACCTGCTTGAACCGTGGAACTTCCTGGATTTTGGGATGCTTGCGATCTTCCTCGCCTCCTTCAGCTGCCGCTTCTCTATTCTGAGACACGCTGACTTAGCCCAGACCTATGTACACACCCACTACACAACACTGATTAATGTCACACTGCCTCCTGAGATTTACTACTTTACACTGGGTGAGCATGCTCACACATCTGCACAGACTAACAGACCACCCCATTGTAAATACCATCATTTACTCAATGTATAAACATACAGGAGCAGTTATTCCTCTACAGCTGAGATGACATCTGTTGGCTTTTATACTGATGGCTGCCAAACTCCAGTGTTCTTGTTGAAGGCAACAGTTCCAGATCCAGTGTCTTCATTTCATACATTCTGTGTGATGGTGTCCTTATGTATCAGACTGAATAAAAAAAGCTTCTTTAGTATGCCTTAAAAGCATCACTTTTTTCTAAGACTTGCTGGTTGGAGTAGAGTTACTAAAGTTTACTGCTCTCTGTCTTTGCAGCACGCATCTACTGGCTGCCGTCAGATCCCCAGCTGGTGTCAGAGGGCCTGTACGCAGTCGCAGTGGTGCTGAGTTTCTCTCGGATTGCTTACATTCTGCCAGCCAATGAGAGCTTTGGCCCACTGCAGATCTCTTTAGGCAGGACTGTCAAGGACATCTTCAAGTTCATGGTCATCTTCATCTTGGTCTTTCTGGCGTTCATGATTGGCATGTTCAACCTGTACTCTTATTACCTGGGGGCGAAGCAGAACGACGCCTTCACCACGTGAGACATGCACACACACACACACACACACACACACACACACACACACACACACACACACACGCATTTGTTCACACATGCTTTTTGATTTTCTTAACTATAGTGTGTAACAAATCATTGAGTGTGATAATGTGATAGATTGTAACTTTGTTTGGAAACATCCACTCAATAAGTACAGTGTCAGTGTATCAAAGTATAGAGCATAATATCACTTCCTGATCCATCTCACTGCCACATTATGAACCAGTCAAAATCTAACTTTAAAGGTCCAGTCTGTAGATTTTTTTCCTGGCAGCTTGAGGTGAAATTGTAGATTGCAACCAACTGAATACCTCACCCTCTTGTTTCAAGCATGAAGGATAAACTACAGTGACTGTAGTTCTGTAAAGTCCCTATCTAAAGCCAGTGTTTGGTTTGTGCCTGGGTTACTGTGAACATGTTCAACATGGACTCTGTGGAAGAGGACCTGCTCTCTCTGTAGATATAAAAGTCTCATTCTAAGGTAATACAAACACAATGACTCTTATTTTCAGGTGATTATACACCACTGAAAACATAGTTATGAATATTATATTCCATTTCTGTCAATAGCGCCCCGTAAATGTTACACACTGGACCTTTAAGCTTAATTTATGATTATTATCTATTGTGAGAGTCAGCTGATACGTCACAGAATATCTTTAACACATCGGTTCTGGTGATGAATGTTTTGTTTTTATACAAAAATAACTTGTCTTCATTCTGTTCTCTGTGCGTCCATCCAGCCTGGAGGAGAGCTTCAAAACATTGTTCTGGGCTATATTTGGACTGTCCGAGGTCAGGTCTGTTGTGATCAATAACGGACACAAATTCATCGAGAACATTGGTTACGTGCTGTACGGGGTTTACAACGTTACCATGGTGATAGTGCTGCTCAACATGCTCATTGCCATGATTAACAGTTCCTTCCAGGAGATTGAGGTTCGTCATCACACACTGAATCATCATCATCATCATCATGTGCTTCAGATGTAAACTCACAAATATGGACAATGGCATGGCAAAGCGTCACCTACCTTTACGTGTAGCACATATTTTGCAGTTTCATTATTATGCAGTTAAAATATTTTTTCAGTTTTGGGGCAGGAAAGGAGGAATTATTTGTGCCTGTGTTTTCTGACCTCAGTCAGTATGTCCTGTATATATCCTGTAGTATAAATCACATGTAAAATATTTCATATGCATGTAAATATATACATTTGAATTAGCAAATTGGCTAAGGCAGTAAAACTTTTCCATTTTTTGTGATGAGCTGTTAGGAAAACATGCTTCCTCGCTCTTGCCAAGAGTGAGATTAGAAGATTGATGCCACTTTAATATAGGCCATTAGCTGATTAGCTTAGCTTAGCACAAAGACTGGAAACAGAGGGAAACAGCTAGCGTGGCTCTGTAGCCTGGAGCAGTGACTTTCTGAAATCTTGCATGCCAGGCAAATAACTCACATAACTTCTTTTTTTATATTTAACAAGATAATTAACTTACTAACAAGTGAGCTTTAGAGGTGCTGCTGTTACCCGTTTCCAGTCTTGGTGCTTAACTAATCTAATCTAATCTAGTTAGCGTACATACAATGAGAGTGGTATCAGCCTTGTCATTTAACTCTGGGAAAGGAAGCCAATGAGTGTATTCCCAAAAATGCACTAACTATTCTTTTCAGTAAAACTGCAGCATTTGATTGAGACTGTATGGAAAACATCTGTTTCCCTCTCTTATCTTAGGACGATGCTGATGTTGAGTGGAAGTTTGCTCGGGCCAAACTCTGGTTCTCTTATTTTGAGGAGGGACGGACACTCCCTGTACCCTTTAACTTAGTCCCCAGTCCAAAAGCTATGCTGGGGCTGACAACGGCCATCAAGTCCCTGCTCCTGCACTATGTGACAGGACACAGTGAGGAGAAAACTGAGACACAGCTCAACCAGGTATCAAACAATATGGATATGTGTGTCTATAAGTTTGGACACAGCTCATTCATTCATCTGATTCTTTTTAGACAATTTCTGAAGATATCAAAGCTATGAGATAACGCATGAATTATGTAATAAACAAAGATAGATTTGCTCTGATGACAGATTTGCACACTCTTCTCTCAGTCAGCTTCATGAGGACGTCACTGGAAATGATTCAGTGAACAAAATTAATTTCAAAAGTTGATTAGTAGAATTTTTTGCCTTCTTAGGGGTCATCAGTTGTTGTTCGGAGGTAGTGTTGGCATACAGTAAATATTCAGTTACTGTAGTAATTCATGTTATGACAAGAACAGCTCAACTAAGTAAAGAGAAACATCAGTCCATCATTACTTTAAGACACAAAGGTCAGTCAGTCCAGAACATTGTGTCTTCAAGTGCAGTCACAAAAACCATCAAACACTGAACTGAAAAAAAAACTGGCTCTCATGAGGAGGGACGGATTCTTTAATTCCATATGTGTTCTTTCATAGTTTTGTGTCTTCAGTGTTCTTATACAATGTAGAAATGAACAAGAAACAGTTGAATGTAAAACTTTTGACAACTACTGTATCTGCACATTATATACATAGTATTTGTATTCTTGCACAGTTTGGTAGTACAGTAGTAATCATACTTAGTGGAGCTTTAAGGCAGAGCCTGAGCACATCCTAGTGGTTTTATATCTGTACCACAGGCTCCACCTCAGACCTGAAGACAAGTTTAAAATTGTCCCAGTGAAGTGTTCAGTGAAGTTAATTTCTGCTTGATCTTCCAGCTCGGAGGCGGCAAAGATTCTGGTTCATTTGGTGCTTCTAGCAGCCCGTCCAGATATCAGGTATGTATTTGCTGTGTGTGTCTGTGTCAGACAAAAGCATTTAACATCACATTTATCTAACAGCTGTAATTGAGGGACTATTGTTTTACATATTTTTCCGCCATCATAGTTTTGTTAACTGTACTTGTTCATAAATCACTGGTTACAGAAGATCATGAAGCGGCTGATAAAGCGTTACATCATCAAAGCCCAAGCAGACAAAGAGAGCGACGAGATCACTGAAGGTAAAATCGACAGAATGACACTGAATTTCTATTGATTTGGTTTCGACTTCTCTTTCATGCCTGGGGTGTGTTTTTCTTCTTCAGGTGAGCTGAAAGAGATCAAGCAGGACATCTCCAGCCTGCGGTATGAGCTGCTGGAGGAGAAATCACAGAACATGGAGACACTGGATGGGCTGCTGAGGAGACTGGGAGACATCAGCGCAGCTTCACAGTAGCACTGCCAGTCAGAACTGTGCAGTTCACAGCCGAGTATGAACACTGATGTGATAAAAAAGGAATGTATGTGAATGTAAAATTAAAAATGTAGCTTGCTGGTTGCATTTGTTGTTTATATGTTTATAATGCACACAAAATAAAAATCAACACACAGCCATATAATATCTAATCCAATATAATCTGGATTATGTCTAATTGATCCATTCTGATCCTTTTAATATGGACAAACAATATTCACAAACATGGATGTTAAACATTTAGTCATATGAGTTCATATCATTTACAGAGTATACACATACAAACACTAACACACAGTGCTTCCCTCATATGTGGAATACAAAGGGCTGAAATATAGAGGAGGAAAACAATGAAATAATACTCATGAGAACACTAAATATACACACAATAATATTAGAATAATAATATTAATAAACATAAACTGAATCGACTTTTTTAAGGTGTTTTAAGGAAAGTATTTATTTTGACTGACAGTAGAACAAAGGCGTTCTGGCAGGATTCAGTCTTAGACCAGCAGTTCATGTTTCAGGCATCCCTGAACACACAGCTCTAACATTATGATCATTTACAAACGCATAAATTACCAACAGTGATAGAAAAATACTGGCTCCATGTACCTTACAGACACATTTCATGTATTGTAAAACATAAAAGAGGAGCTGTGTGAATGGAAGAAATCTACTGTGAATTGGTCAATAACAATAATAACTAGAAAATTTCTAAAGAAATTTTGAGAGTGCGTGACTCTGGCTCCGTCGCCCCGATACATTATTATATAGCATGTCTTGCTCTGCTGTCTCTGTCTGCCATTTTAGACAGACAAGTTCAAATTAAGAAGAAGAACTACTAAAATGGCCGCCGCTCGGCTTCTGCCTGCTGGCCCCTCCCCCCTCTCCTCCTTCAAGCAGGCTGAGGTTGCCAAGCAACCAGGACCAAATCAGCAGCAGCTAATCTGCACCTGTTAAAATGTCAGTTAGAAATCCTGACAGACTGAGAGAAAATGCTGAGACCTTCCCTCGAACAGGAACGATTTCTGGCCCAACCGTATTTCAAATCATTGAACCGACATAACTGGGAGCATCGTGTGCCCTTCCTGAACGTCTACATAAATAATAACAAATAAAAAAGTAAGAAATGTGCTCTTGGGAGCAATGGAAAGAAGCGGTACTTCTGCTTTCCTCCAGAAAATTTCCCGCCTTTTTAACATGGGAGTCTATGAGGGTGTTGATGGGTGCTGCTGCAGAATCTTCACATCTCGAGCCAAAACTATAAAGCTGACAGCTTTAGCAGGCAAATGTGAGTGAGACGACAAATTTTCCTACGTTTCTATGTATAAATAATGTAGCTGTGCATTTGAGGCCACAATTGCAGTTTACAAATGTATTTTTCGACGGCTTTTTCTCTCCCTCTCCACTCTAGCGATGACATCACGCACTCTAGACATTTGTTTTATCTTCATTTCTTTTTAAGTTAATTAGACGTCACGCTGATCGCTCAGACGAGGCTCAACTCTTTTTGTTCCAAGGTTTTTTGTCATTAGACTTTCAGAATAAAAGTTTTTGTGACCACGCTGAACATTTGTATGGAAGCTGCTCACAGAGGAGCGTCTGTCAATAAAGTTAGTTTTCTCACCTCTGCGTGTTTTACTCGGAGCAAACCAACCTCAGATTAAAACGGAGTCAGTGTTTTCTTCTGTTTCTAAACCTGGTTTCCTGTTCAGACTTCGCTGGAGCTGATCGTTGGATCAAAATGAGCTTCAAACGCAGGAAACAGAGTTAAAGTATGATCAGCAAAATGTAATCAGAGTATCTAAAGTACACAGTGCAGGTAACTGGTACTTTTTATGATGCGTGACAGCCTCCAGGGTTGTGGGCTGGGACGATGTCATCGTGTGCTGCAGCAGCCTGGGAGGTGGAGGTGCAGCCTCGTCACCTGATGCAGCACACCAGAGGAAGCTGCTGTCTCTCACCTGGCTGCTCTTCTGTTTGGGTTTGGTGATAGACCACTATCTACCTGTTCAATTAAATACATCTTATTATTAGCAGACTGCGTGGCTTCCCTTCTCTGTCACTGCTGTTTGAGTCATGTGTGACTGCTCTCTGTATATTTAGTTTGGAACGAGTACTATTATCTATCTATCATGTCTGTACTCTGTCACAATCTACAATCTAGGGAAGCTTCGGGCCTTACCTGTAGAGGAAGTACAGAGTGAGTTTCAGATCAGGACTGTATGCCTTGACTTTGAAGTACTCGTGCTGGGAAGCCAGATAAAGAACTTAACAACAACACAGGCATCGACTGTGTGAACAGAGGTGGAAATGAAAATATACAACACACATTTACTTATATAACATTCGCAGTATAAATACAATTTAAGTCAATGATATTCAGAATAAACAGAGAGAAATATAGATGAGCTCTGAAAATGTTCACTGTGCAGTCTTGGTCAGAGGGTTAGTCAGGGTGTAGTGGCTATGTCCCATTTTCAGCCGCTACTGGTGCTAATTTTGTTGATTGTTAGACACGTGAACCGGAGAAACTGATGCCGAAACTTTGATGACTCTAACTGAAAATCCATTTATTGCGCGCTTTGCAACTTTCCACAAGCTTTACAAACAAAAGTGTCCTTTTAAACACAACCTCGTACATCCTCCAAGTCCACAGTCAAAAACTTTTTGCCCACAAAATCAGACGCACCTGTGGCTGATGAGCTGTACTAAATAGCGTATGGTTGGCCTCGGCCTATACCATACCACCCCCTAGTGTTCAGGTGGGATAAAATACAAAATAAATAGAACAGAATATATGGCTCCTACACAGGGCAAGCAGGTAGGAGTGACTTCCTGTAGAGCTTCTTTACATGAATTCATAATAATGACGTCAAAGACAAAGCAGATAGTTCCTTAAAGAAGCATGGATATCGCAAGCTTCATATGGTCCAAAAAAAAAGCATTTGGGCTTAATAGAGACGGCTCACCAACCTCAGAACAGGACAATATTTTTGTAAATTTAAGCGGATACGATCCTGAGATTTCTTGTTTTGAGAACAGAGACATTCTCAGCTTTCTCAGGGACACAGATCGCTCTGAAATTTACATTTGGAATGTCCTGTTGAATAAAATCAAGACCTTTTTTGTTTGCACATATATCAAAGAGGGTGTCGTCAGCTGCATAGCGAAGTTAAGAAACAGGCTAAAGGGCTTCTCTGCAGAGAAGACACCACTGAATGCCATAGTACCGGTGGCAACTGAGGTAGTTGAGGCTTTGATCCCACCTGGTAACCAGAAGAAGTGCGTCTACAAAGAGACTCAATTGCGCATTTATGATAGTGACTATAAGGTGGTTTCTGAGGTGCTTGTGAAAGTCATTCTTGACAAGATTGGACCAGACGATGACTCTGTTAAGTTCAGTGAGATCAACTCTGTCGTTAGTTCTTTTATATTGAATCTGTGTATGTGGCTCATGTGGGAGGTTGAAGAGCACAACCAAAGAAACAACGCGGTAGTGAGTTTAGAAAAGATCAAGCAATTAGTAATAGATTTTCCCAAGCCCACCGAAGAGGAACCCGAGGAACCAGCACCACCTACCACTGTTGAGCCAGATGTCAGCGATGACGAGGAGGAGGATATCTCTGTCACACCCGTCAAGGAGTCAAAGCCACTTCCCATCACTTCTAAATCAGATGTCAGCGATGATGAGGAGGAGGATATCTCTGTCACACCCGTCAAGGAGTCAAAGCCGCTTCCCATCACTTCTGAATCAGATGTCAGCGATGATGAGGAGGAGGATATCTCTGTCACACCCGTCAAGGAGTCAAAGCCACTTCCCATCACTTCTGAATCAGATGTCAGCGATGATGAGGAGGAGGATATCTCTTTCACACCCGTCAAGGAGTCAAAGCCACTTGCTAGACTGCTAGAAGTTGCTGCACAGGAACCAGGAACAGAGGAGAGTGCTGCTCCTGAGAGCTTCATAACCAGAACTACCAAAGCTGTCATGAAGATCTTGTCAGAACTGGCTTGTCATACAGGGGTGGAATGCAATACTGATATTTCTGAAGAGGAACACATGGAGATCAAGTCTAGGATCATCCAAAACACGAATGAGGCTGCATCGGATATCGCAAGCTTCATATGGTCCAACAAAAAAGCATTTGGGCTTAATAGAGATGGCTCACCAACCTCAGAACGGGACAATATTTTTGTAAATTTAAGCGGATACGATCCTGAGATTTCTTGTTTTGAGAACAGAGACATTCTCAGCTTTCTCAGGGACACAGATTGCTCTGAAATTTACATTTGGAATGTCCTGTTAAATAAAATCAAGACCTTTTTTGTTTGCACATATATCAAAGAGGGTGTCGTCAGCTGCATAGCAAAGCTTTACAGTAGCAATTAGTAATAGATTTTCCCAAGCCCACCGAAGAGGAACCTGAGAAACCAGCACCACCTACCACTGTTGAGCCAGATGTCAGCGATGATGAGGAGGAGGATATCTCTGTCACACCCATCTAGGAGTCAAAGCCACTTGCTAGACTGCTAGAAGTTGCTGCACAGGAACCAGGAACAGAGGAGAGTGCTGCTGCTGAGAGCTTCATAACCAGAACTACCAAAGCTGTCATGAAGATTTTGTCAGAAGAGGCTTGTCATACAGGGGTGGAACCAGCACCACCTACCACTGTTGAGTCAGATGTCAGCGATGATGATGAGGAGGATATCTCTGTCACACCCGTCAAGGAGTCAAAGCCGCTTCCCATCACTTCTGAATCAGATGTCAGCGATGATGAGGAGAAGGATATCTCTGTCACACCCGTCAAGGAGTCAAAGCCACTTCCCATCACTTCTGAATCAGATGTCAGTGATGATTCAGACACACTGGTACCTGAGGTACCACTACCTAACGTGACTGCCAAACAACCTCAGTCAACTGAATATATAGACCCGTTTTTTATGTTAGTGGTGTCAGCAGTCCTGAACCAGATTTTCAAAAAGGCCAACACTCACATTACAGTGTCCAACAAGAACATCATGGACATGTCATCAGCACTGGCACTCATGCTTTGCACCAAACTGGCAGGCTCTGATTTTGTCAAGCCAAGTGATGATAAAATCAAGAAAACCGTGAGGGCAGTGCACAAAGAGCTGTATAAGAAGATGGGCAGCAAAGGGATCTTGTTTGTGAGACTGCTGTCACAGGACTCACTCGTCTACGAGGATGTCACCGAGACTATAAAAAGGCTACTAGTGAAGCCCAGACAGACCGGTGTGAAGGGGTTCTTCAACTCCTTCTTCGAGATCGTGTCCAAGCCCTTCAGAGCCTCCTTCACACATGGCTGAAAAAGCTATAAGGTCAGCGTTCAACTCTGGACCTTGACCTTGAAGCTGTGAGGGGTGAACACATGCCCACAGTGGTTTTCCCCGAGTGCTTCGGTTTCTCCACGTTTAAATATAACAAAAAAACACCCCCAGAGTAACATCTTATCCCGCAGGTCTGCACAGGTGCTTTAGTGTTCACTCTTCACGACTATAAGGTCAGCGTTCAACTCTGGACCTTGACCTTGAAGCTGTGTCGCTTTGGTTTCCTCCGAGAGCTTCGGTTTCTCCACAGATTTTAAATTCGGAAAAAATACACATAAAATCTGCCAAAAATATTTCTGTCTTAAAATATTTTTTTTTGTGACTCAGGTTAAAGTTCTGCTGATTGAAAAACAACAGTAAATTAAGGCTATAGTGTTTGATACCTCTGTTAAACATCCTGATTTTTTTAGCATGAACATATTTTGGGTTTCCTGAATATCAACAAGTTTATGAAATTAGGTGTCAGATAAGATAACATGTGATGGACTTGAATGATCCCACATCTGGGAAATTCACTTGTCGCAGTAGCTCATATGCTCAGGCCTCAGCGTGTCATTGAGCCACACAAAGCCCTGGACTGAAAACTGGTGAAAAACAGTTTGAACCAGTGTTAATTTTGTCACACATTTTTCAATTTAGTCTTAGTCTTGTGTCAAAGTTCATTCTTAGTCTTAGTCACTTTTAGTCTTTCACAAATCATTTTTTTCATCATATTTTAGTCGACTAAAAGTCTCAAAATTTTAGTCTAGTTTTAGTCAAACGTGAACACAGGGTGTTTGAGTCCAGTTTTAGTCCTTTTCTATTTATTTCAGGAATATTTTTTTGTTTATTAATTCCAGTTCACTTGTGTTCCACAGCTAACATATTGATTAAATGTCTTGATTGAATTGAATTGAATGAATTCATCTTCAATGCAACTTTGCTAAGTGTCTTGTCTGTTGTTTCAATACACACCTAATATGACTTGATTTCATTTTTTAATCTACTAATAGCAGGTACACCCTATTATGACATGTTCTGTCATCTTCTACATGCAATTGTTACCTACGAAGTCTTGAGCAACTTTGAACTCCTTTGGATTGTTTGACAATAGTCTTATCTTCAGGTCACAAACACGCATTACTCCGTGAAAAATAGTGGATTTCTGATTGCAGCGTGCTAGCCAAGTCTTGCTGCTTAGCAAACATATTAAACATTATAAAACTTGGTATGATGTTTAGATACTTAAATGTTGACCTTACATTGAAGTTCTCCTTTGGGAAACTTGGCCTCGACCACTCCTTTCCCATAGCATCGCAGGATAACCTGTTGTGTATGTGCATTATACATCAATACTGGCGATTCGTTTCAGTTTTTCTAAATAGTGATGCGGGTCAGTACTTGGGAGAGAGTTGATATAACTAGTCTACTGGCTGGCAATGGGATTAGATCTTTATAAATAGCTGTATATAATATTTGGTTACACTTCAGAAATGTAATGCGCTGAGTTTCTAATAGACCGCCATGCATTTGCTCAGGGTCGTTTCACCTAAAAATGCCCGGATGGTCGAACTCATCTTTAATCACATGATTAACCTCTGGGTATCGAAACGTGGAACCGAAAGACGAGGCATGTTTTCATACGCATAAGAACTGACACATTTCGGTCGGTGCCCAGCCCTACATCCAGTGTCCTGCAGATCCTCATGAAGTTCCCGTTGCTGATTCATCAGATATCTTTGCCATAACTTGCTAATATGTTTCTCTGTGAGTTGACAGGAGGGTGAGTGAGCATACCAGCTAACAAACACTTCATCTGCCTTTTGTGACAGCTGGACAATATTCATTATTATTGACACTCTGACGCTGATGATGACGTCACATTTTTATATTTCCTGCATCAAACAACACAGTCAGCGCACGGGGAGTATCTAGGAAGGATCTCAGATGAGTGTTTTATAGTCCATCTTCTGGACTTTGTAGTTTTACCACAGATCACATCAACAACATTCACCGTCGCTTCATGACGTAGTCTAGAGTGAGAGCAGTCGTCTCCTAACTCCTTATCACCTCTCCCTGGGCTCAGTGCTCTGTTGTTGAGGTCTGAGAGGATTGTGTGTGTCAGCATGTTCTTATTTCAGGCAGCTGACATGTTGAAGATGATGATGAAAGTTGAGTTTATCTTCCAGAGTGAGTCTGAAGTATCTGACTGATCATTTATTCATGTTGACGATCACTTCCAGATGACTGATGGAGTCAGTGTGTCAGTGTCATCAGAGGTGATGACAATGGTGGAGGATGTGGATAAGGAGTGCAGAGATGTTGAGGTGGTGGAGTTTGGCTGATCATGTGATGACACTGGGTGGTGTTAAAGTGTATGTGGACATACAACAGAGTGTGAGGAACATCAGTGATGAGTCAGAGATTCAGTTAGTGAGGACACATGGTGAGCTGAGCACAGGCATGCACGTACAAAACATCCCATTACAATACAGGTGTTTACAGGATGTAATGTTGGTAAAACATTGGTGAAACGTTGCGTTCTTCCGTGTCTCCTCCTTGCAGACAGGCCCTCCTCTCCTCCTCCCTCCTGCGCCTCTGTCTCAGCTGCTGGACGACCTGTCGTCCTCCTGCAGGAGGAGCGTCCACCGAGTGCTGAAGCGCCTCACTCTGCTGCCTGCAGGTGAACGCAGACCGAGTCCAGACTGCAGCGTCACATTCTGAGGAGTTTCTGATCTGCAGCGCAGCAGGAGGTCAGTGTAATGTCAGAATGAGTCTGACCTGGATTTCTCTCACCGTAGGAGCAGACGCTCTCCTCACTTTGGTCCCTAAACTGATGCTGAAGCTCCGACAGGAGAAGGAGGAGGAGGAGGTGCAGGCGCTGATCCTCTCCACCCTCAGCTCCTGCTCCTATCACGACCCTCGGCCGGCTCTGGTCAACGACGGCGTCTCTTTGCTGGGCCACATCCTCTCCCATCTGTCCACCAACATCCGTAGGGAGGCGGCCGACGCCCTGATGGCGATGATTCAGTCTGCGCGTCTGTCTGTGGTTCTGATCTGGTCTGCTGCTTCAGTGTTTGCAGGGATTGGAAGGAGCAGGTGTGTGAGCAGAACTTACTTCCTGTCCTGGTGGGTCTGCTGCAGGATGAAGACCTGGAGGTTCAGGTGAACGCCGTGGGAGTCATCATGTTCACTGTGACCATCACCACAGGTACACACTCGAAGATCAATCAATACAATAGATAAATAAGTAATGTAGTAAAATAATTCTAGCTGATCAACTGGAAGTCTGGAGATCCGTCATGATAAGAGCTGTTTGAATCCTCTGACTGTGAAGGAAAGATGCTTCAATGCTTCCTTTGTTATCTCCTTTAGCAGAGGATACACGGAGCATCCTTTAGGAAAGAAAAGGAGGTGATGTGTGAGTCCAAACTGTTTGGAACTTTGCCATCCAACTAGGGCTGGGTATCAATCAAAATTTTTCGATACCGATACCTGCACTTCAATACTGGTTCCTAAACGATACCTTTTTCAATACCTATTTTATAATATCAGTTCTAATAAAATGAAAATTGCATCACACATCCTTTTTCACATATTGGAGTTTATTTTTTCAAGTTATTTACATTAACAAACACACACACACACACAAAACGATCTCTGTAATAAACTATTTATACACTTACATATTTCCAAAATGCCTCGTTTTCAATGCCGGGACCCTCTTTAGACTACCACAGAAGTGCTGAGCAATTTCCAGTGTTTTTCATGGTTTAAGTGTAGTTGTCAAAATAGCATCGGTGTGCTGTTTGCTTATCCAAGGACTGGCTACCTAGCCTGTGCTAGGTCACACTTTAATAAAGGATTTATAGCCTTACAAAGTCCCCAAATATCTCGTGTTGAATGTCAGGTCTCTCAAGACTACCTACGAAGTCTTGAGCAACTTTGAACTCCTTTGGATTGTTTGACAATAGTCTTATCTTCAGGTCACAAACATGCATTACTCCGAGAAAAATAGTGGATTTCTGATTGCAGCGTGCTAGCCAAGTCTTCCTGCTTAGCAAACATATTAAACATTATAAAACTTGGTATGATGTTTAGATACTTAAATGTTGACCTTACATCGAAGTTCTCCTTTGGGAAACTTGGCCTCGACCACTCCTTTCCCATAGCATCGCAGGATAACCTGTTGTGTATGTGCATTATACATCAATACTGGCGATTCGTTTCAGTTTTTCTAAATAGTGACGTGGGTCAGTACTTGGGAGAGAGTTGATATAACTAGTCTACTGGCTGGCAATGGGATTAGATCTTTATAAATAGCTGTATATAATATTTGGTTACACTTCAGAAATGTAATGCGCTGAGTTTCTAATAGACCGCCATGCATTTGCTCAGGGTCGTTTCACCTAAAAATGCCCGGATGGTCGAACTCATCTTTAATCACATGATTAACCTCTGGGTATCGAAACGTGGAACCGAAAGACGAGGCATGTTTTCATACGCATAAGAACCGACACATTTCGGTCGGTGCCATTAAAGAACCGAATTTCGGTGCCCAGCCCTACATCCAGTGTCCTACAGATCCTCATGAAGTTCCCGTTGCTGATTCATCAGATATCTTTGCCATAACTTGCTAATATGTTTCTCTGTGAGTTGACAGGAGGGTGAGTGAGCATACCAGCTAACAAACACTTCATCTGCCTTTTGTGACAGCTGGACAATATTCATTATTATTGACACTCTGACGCTGATGATGACGTCACATTTTTATATTTCCTGCATCAAACAACACAGTCAGCGCGCGGGGAGTATCTAGGAAGGATCTCAGATGAGTGTTTTATAGTCCATCTTCTGGACTTTGTAGTTTTACCACAGATCACATCAACAACATTCACCGTCGCTTCATGACGTAGTCTAGAGTGAGAGCAGTCGTCTCCTAACTCCTTATCACCTCTCCATCACATCACCTCTCCTTCACATCTGTCCTTATCACCTCTCCTTCACATCTATCCTTATCACCTCTCCTTCACATCTGTCCTTATCACCTCTCCTTCACATCTGTCCTTATCACCTCTCCATCACATCTATCCTTATCACCTCTCCTTCACATCGTCCTTATCACCTCTCCTTCACATCTTTCCTAAGACCTTGTGATGTTTTCTGTCAGCGTCAAGGAAAGGTGGTTAGGAAAGGTGGCTAGGAAAGGACTTAGGAGCTGATTTTCTTGACTATTGGACCGTACCTTTAGAGTCCAAATAAAATCTGAGTGTTCTTGTTTGAGTGAGTATTAGCAGTCGGTTCACGGGAGAATCAGTAGGTGGCACCACTTCATCAGTCAGAACCCAGAAGAAGGTGCAACAAGATGATATCATTAAGAGAGGTCAAGCCATAGACATATATACGTAGACGCCGCATTGAGCGCTGAATTGGACACCTTTCTGGGGAAAACCTGGTCTGATTAGGAGAGACGGCATCCATCCTACTTTGGATGGAGCAGCTCTCATATCTAGAAATATGGCCAAGTTTATTAGCTGACCAAAACCATGTCGACAACCCAGAGGTGAGACCAGGAAGCAGAGCTGCAGTCTTACACGCTTCTCTGCGCCTCCGTTAGAGCAGTTGCCCACCCAGTCCTTTAGTATAGAGACTGTGTCTGTCCCCCGTTCACCTACATTATTTAAAGATAAAACAAACAGAAGAGGAGTTCATCATAAAAACTTAATAAAAATGAAATCAACATCTCCAACAGTCCAAAATAAGAGAATGAAATGTGGACTCCTTAATATCAGGTATTTGTCATCTAAAGTTGTCTTAGTCAATGAATTAATAACTTAATATCTGATTATAATATTGATTTGTTTTGCCTCACTGAAACCTGGCTGCAGGAGGATAAATATGTTAGCTTAAATGAATCCACTCCTTCCAGTCATTGTAATACTCATGTTCCTCGAAGTACTGGTCGAGGTGGTGGAGTTGGAGCCATATTTGACTCAAGTCTATTAATAAATCCTAAACCTAAACTAAATTATAATTCTTTTGAAAATCTTGTTCTTAGCCTCACTCACCCAACCTGGAAAACATCGCAGCCAATTTTATTTGTTACAGTATATCGAGCTCCTGGTCCTTATTCTGAATTTTGATCTGAATTTGCAGAATTTACATCAGGCTTGATCCTTAAAACAGATAAAGTAATTATTGTAGGTGATTTTAACATTCATGTGGACAACCACAATGATAGTCTTAGTACTGCGTTTATCTCTCTATTAGACTCAATTGGCTTTTGTCAAAGTGTAAATAAACCGACTCATTGTCTGAACCACACTCTTGATCTTGTTCTTTCATATGGCATTGAAATTGATAATATAATAGTCTTCCCACAGAATCCTCTTCTGTCTGACCATTTTTTAATAACCTTTGAGTTCATACTACCGGACTATAAGCCTTTGTGTAGAAGCTTCTACAGCAGATGTTTATCTGATAGTGCTGTAGCCAAATTTAAGGAAGTGATTCCTTCAGCATTGAATTCAATGCCATGTCTAACTGTAACAGAGGACTGGCTGCTTCCTTTAGCCCCTCACAAATAGATCATCTTGTTGATAGTACTACAGGCTCATTACGGACAACTCTAGACTCTATTGCACCTCTGAAAAAGAAGACAATTGAACAAAGAAGGCTAGCACCATGGTATAGCCAGCAGACTCGTAAATTAAAGCAAGAGGCACGTAAATCTGAACGCAAATGGCGTGCCACTAAACTGGAAGAATCTCGTCTAGTCTGGCAAGATAATCTCAAAACATACAGGAAGGCTCTCCGTAATGCCCGAGCAGCCTACTACTCTTCATTAATAGAGGAGAATAAGAACAACCCCAGGTTTCTCTTCAGCACTGTAGCCAGGCTAACCGAGAATCACAGCTCTACTGAACCATCTATTCCTTTAGGTCTAAGTAGCAATGACTTCATGAGCTTCCTTAATTATAAGATTATAACTATTAGAGACAAAATTAATCACCTCTTGCCCTCAACAGGCATTGATCTGCATTCTGATACAGCAAGTTTGGAAACAGCTGTAAAACCTGATATGTATTAAGACTGTTTTTCTCCCATCGACCTTCATCAAATAACTTTAATCATTTCTGCAGCTAACGCCGTCAACCTCTCTCTTAGACCCCATCCCAACCAGGCTGCCCAAGGTGTTTTACCTCTAGTTAGTCATTCTTATTGGATCGATTAATCTGTCTTTATTATCAGATATGTACCACAGTCCTTTAAAGTAGCTGTAATTAAACTCTTCTTAAAAGCCCACTCTAGCCCAGAGGTGTTTGGGCCATAACGACCGATATCATACCTTCCCTTTCTGTCTAAGATACTTGAGAAAGCTTGCCAATCAGCTGTGTGACTTTCTCTATAACAATAGTCTATTTGGGATTTTCAGTTAGGATTTAGAGTGCACATAGCACAGAGACCGCATTAGTCAAGTTACAAATGACCTCCTAATGGATCAGACAAAAGACTCATCTCTGTTCTTGTCCTGTTAGATCTTTGTGCGCATTTGACACCATGACCATCAAATTCCTTACAGAGACTGGAACATCAAATTGGCATCAAAGGAACTGCCCTAAGCTGGTTTTAGTCGTATTTCTTAGATCGATCTCAGTTTGTTCACGTCAATGATGAATCCTCCATGCATACCAAAGTTTGTCATGGAGTCCCACAAGGTTCTGTACTTGGACCACTCTATTTAGTTATATATTGCTTCCTTTAGGGAACATTATTAGGATCACTCTATCAATTTTCATTGTTATGCTGACGACAATCAATTATATTTATCGATCAAGCCTGATGAAACCAATCAGTTAACTAAACTCCAAACATGCCTTAAGTATAAAAGTGTATGGCCTACAATTTTCTGAGTTAAATTCAGACAACTCTGAGTTCTTGTAATTGGACCAAAACACCTCAGAAACTCTCTTCTAGAGACTTAGTTACTTTAGATGGGATCACCCTAGCCTCCAGCTCCACTGTAAAGAATCTGTAAAGAATCAGGATTTGTCCTTTAACGCCCACATAAAACAAATTTCGAGGACTGCATTCCTCCACTTACGTAACATCGCTAAAATCAGACGCATTGTCTCTCAAACGGATGCAGAAAAACTAGTCCACGTATTTGTTACTTCAAGGCTGGACTATTGTAACTCTTTGTTATCAGGCTGCTCCAATAAGTCTCTTAGGACTTTGCAGCTAATTCAGAATGCTGCTGTACGTGTTCTGACAGGAACCAAGATCAGAGATCACATCTCTCCCATTTTGGCTTCCTTGCATTGGCTACCTGTTAATCTAGAATAGAATTTAAATCTTCTCCTTACTTACAAAGCTCTTCATGGTCAGGCACCATCATATCTAAAAGAGCTCATAATACCTTACTACCCCCTCTAGAACACTGCGCTCTTCAGGCGCTGGGTTCCTTGTGGTTCCTATAGTCTCCAAAAGTAGATTGGGAGCCAGAGCTTTCAGCTATCAGGCTCCTCTTCTGTGGAACAAACTACCATTTTGGGTTCGGGAGGCAGACACGGTCAACACTTTTAAGAGTAGACTTAAGACTTTCCTTTTTGATAAAGCTTATAGTTAGGCTGGCTCAAGTCATCCCTTAGTTATGCTGCCATAGGATTAGACTGCCGGGGGACTCCCCCTCCCCCCAGGGTTATGCCTAGCCAGGACGGTATTGGTTGTAGATGCAGTCACATCTCCCTTACCGAAAACCCCTCTCTCTCTCTCTCTCTCTCTCTCCCTCTTACCATCTGTGGACATTCATGTCTCATTAATGCATGTTACTAACCAAACTTCCCCGGAGTTTCTGTGCTCTGTTGTCCAACAGGTTCTCGTGGATCGTGGCTGCTGCTGTGATCCTGCACGACGTCCACTACACATTTATTACTGTCATTATTGCTACCATATCTGCTACTGTGGTCATTTTATCATTCATTGTCATTTTGTCAGTCATTGTAATTGTACAATATGTTTATGTTGATCTGTCCTGTACACGTGACATCCATTGAACGTCTGTCCATCCTGGGAGAGGGATTCCTCCTTGTGGATCTTCCTGAGGTTTCTTTCACATTTTTTCCCTGTTAAAGGTTTTTTGTGGGCAAGTTTTTCCTCACTCGAACCGAGGGTCTAAGGACAGAGGGTGTCACTCCCTGCACAGATTGTAAAGCCCTCTGAGGCAAATGTACTTTGTGACTTTGGGCTATACAAATAAAATTGATTTGATTTGATTTGATTTGAATCGTACGTCGACGTCGCCGCCATTTTGGATGTGGCAAAGTGGAGCGCAACCCCTAAGTTGCAGAGTGGCAACAAACGGAAAAATCAGTACAAGAGTATTCTTTTCCAAGGTTTTTTGGAAACACACACACAGACTGCAATTGTATAGCTGTATAGATATGTATGTTCATCAGTGCCCACCATACACTGTGAATATCTTTTTATATTTGTCATATTTATACTGTTTATATTTGCTGTATTTTCTTTTAGATCTGTTAAACTATTTATATTTCATGTGTACTGCTGTTTGCAGCAGGGAATATACATATATAAACATAGAATATATGTTATGTAAGATTGAATATAATATTAATATAATATATTAAACTATAATATAATATAATATATATATCTATTATATATATATATAATATTAAACATTCCCTACGGGGATTAATAAAGTACTTCTGATATATATATATTATTATATTAACAACGACAAAAACATCATCCAGTAAGGGCCCTTAGGCAGACCCCTCATGATGTATCAGCCTACCTCAGGATGGGACAAATAACTGATAGAGTCATACCGGCTCAGACGTCGCCCGGGTCAACAAGGTCTGCGTCAGTTTGCTAGGGGACCAGGGCAACACGGATGAGAAATGGGCTACTGGAACAAAACACCGATGGACGAGAGCAGAAAATACGGAGTTGCTGGAATGCTACTATACAAGCAATCCCAGAGAGAGGGGATACATGCAGCGAATGTGGGACCATTGGATACTTCGAAACCCACAATCAAGGCTAACAAAGCCCAGTGTTCCAACATCCGTAATCGAAATCTACTATCACAACTAGAGATTAATGAAATACAACAACGATGCTACGGCAAGGGGGAGCCAGGACGACAGGTCATCATCATCCCCACAACCAGAGATTGGGTACCAAGCCCCAACAGTTACCAACAACCTCAACACAAGAGCTGCTGACCTGAGAAGGAAGATCGTGACCCAACTGGAAACCTGGAGCCCCCGACGAATACCGAAGCTGAGTTGCCAAGTACCTTCAGAAGATCTACTAGTGGATGTGAATGCTGCTCTGAAGACAATCTCCACAAGAACCATCACTGAGACCAACTTGAAGAACTTTGTAGAAAGGCGCTTTATGATATTCAGTCCATTTCCTTGTATTACTTTACGGGCAGATCTGCCACATCCAATATGGCGGACGCGTTAACGTATCACAGAAACGGACCAGCCTGCTCAATGAGGCATCTATGTATATATGTCTATGGGTCAAGCGGTGAAAAACAAACAGGAAATGAACTGAACTTTTACTGCACCATGTGACTTCTCCTGACCAATCAGGAGAGAGCAGAGGTGTCACTGAGTGTCCTTGTCCTGCAGGGAAGCAGCAGTGTCTGGATCTGGACGTCCTCCCCATCCTCCTCGACTTCGTGCCCAAGAAGAAGGAGGAGGAAGAGTAGGATGAGGAGAGGAGGAGGAGGAGGAAGGCCCTGGTCCTGTACTCCCTGCGCGCTCTGACCGCCCTGGCTGAAGCTCTGGGCGGCCGGCACCTCCTGCTGGAGCAGCTCCCCATGCTGGAGGCAAGGACGGAGTCTGAGGAGGACCAGGACATCAGAAGGAGCGCCCAGAGCGCCATCCACGTCATCACCTGGACTCCATGAGAGATACAAGAAAATAAAAGAGTTCACATTTATTTCAGGAATCTTTATTGTTTCTGACTTTCATGATCCCCAGAGGATAAACCCTGACGCTGCAGGCGCCGAGCGAAGACGCCATCTAAGACGTCTGCGACAGGAAGCAGAGCGAGGAACTGTTTCATTCTAAATTAAAACCGGCCTCTTAATCTGTTAGAGTCCAAAACGTTTCCATCATGTCAGCAAAAAACATGAAATATGAATAATATATACAAGTTTAAAGAGATCTACAAAAACACAGCAAATCTAAAAATATATAAACAGTGAATCTATGAAAAATCAAGGATGTGAGCAGTCTGAATGGCGTTTAGCTGTACGCAGTCAGTTTAATGAGCAGCAGCAGGTTTGGGTAAAATGTAAATGTTAAAAGTGACATTTTATCATTTCATGGAGAATATGAGCTCACTTTGAAACTGATGGCAGCAAAACATCTCAAAGCGTTTGGACAGAGCGATCATCATCGTGTAGCATCTCTCGTCTTTAAAACCGTCTGTAATGTCTGTAGTGAGGAGACTGGCTGAGCCGTGCAGTGATGTCCAGCAGAGAATCCTGCCTGTCTTTGATGCCGAGCCGTCTGAGGGCCTGAAGATCACGAGCATCCGGTTTGACCTTTGACCTCGTCCTTTGCGCAGAGACTCGTCTGACTCTCTGAATGTTTGATGATGTTTTACTCTGGATCTTCAAAGTCTTTGCAATTTTCCATTGAAGAACATTTTTCTGAAACTTGTTTGTCAGACTACTGAACCTGAGAGGTTTTGCTCCTTTTACACCCAGTCATGTGACTGACCTGTTGCCAATTAACCTAATTAACTGTCATTACTATGATTACTGTTATTATTATTACTATCATTATTATTATTAGTAGTAGCAGTAGCAGTAGTAGTCTTCTTCTTCTTCTTCTTCTTCTTATTATTATTATTATCATCATTATTATTATTATTATTGTGCATTTGGGTCAGAAAAACAAAAATAATCAATAATCCTGATGAGAGAACATAAAAAACAGGGTGTGTGTTGGTGTGTGTTCGTGTGTGCGTTGGTGTGTGTGGTGGTGTGTGTGTTTATTGGTGTGTGTTTGTGTGTGCGTTGGTGTGTGTTGCTGTGTGTGTGTATTGGTGTGTGTTGGTGTGTGCATTGGTGTGTGCGTTGGTGTGTGTTGCTGTGTGTGTGTGTATTGGTTGTTAGCGCTGATGCGCTAGCAGTTACCATTAGCATTTTAGCATTACCATGTTAACATTAGCATGTTAATGCTGATGCGCTAGCTGCTCTGCTGTCTCTGTCTGCCATTTTAGACAGACAAGTTCAAATTAAGTGCCAAGAACTACTAAAATGGCTGTCGCTCGGCTTCTGCCTGCTGGCCCCTCCCCCCTCCTCCTTCAAGCAGGCTGAGGTTGCCAAGCAACCAGGACTAAATCAGCAGCAGCTAATCTGCACCTGTTAAAATGTCAGTTAGAAATCCTGACAGACTGAGAGAAAATGCTGAGACCTTCCCTTGAACGGAAGGATCTCAGGCCAAAACCGTATTTCCAATCATTGAACTAACATAACTGGGAGCATCTTATGCCCTTCTTGAACGTCTACATAGGCATTTTGTGTCGATAAATGAAGAAATGTGCTCTTGGGAGCAATGGAAAGAAGCGGTACTTCTGCTTTCCTCCAGAAAATTTCCCGCCTTTTTAACATGGGAGTCTATGAGGGTGTTGATGGGTGCTGCTGCCGAATCTTTGCGTCTCGAGCCAAAACTATAAAGCTGACAGCTTTAGCAGGCGAATGTGAGTGAGACGACAAATTTTCCTACGTTTCTATGTATAAATCATGTCTGTAGCCGTGCATTTGCGGCCATAGTCGCAGTTTACAAATTTATTTTTCGACGACTTTTTCCCTCCCCCTCCACTCTAGCGATGACATCACTCACTCTAGCTCTGGAAAGTTCTCGCAATACTCACCCATTCATTTTTTGGCGTCGTTTTTGGCGATTTTTGGCAAAACCGTTTGCCGAAACTCTTAGAAAAGTCATAGCAATCGATTCCCGGCCGAGCCGGTCATTTTGATACCCGTTTTGTGTATGCGATAAAAACTCTGGGAGGAGATGCGAGCCAAAAAATGGGCGTAAGAATAATAAGAAAAAGAATAAATGCTGTGGATAACATATAGTGTGCGCCTTACACGCACACTCAATAATGGTCTACATATAGTAGTCAGATATACATAATGTACATACATCAACCATATCCAGTAGTTCAGTGATAACAGTCACAGTTAAATGATAAATATATATTATATTTGATCAGCAGCACAGAGTATAAGTGGATTACTGCACTGTGTATCCCTAAAGTCTAAAGTCTGTTAATCAGTGATGCAGTGATGACATCTTCAGGTCCGTCACATGTATGCGATGTAGTTTTCAGGTATGAGGCCTGTTTTGCCGTTGTATGTCGCCTGAAGCCAGCCTGGTTCCACAGACGGGTGCACTGCGGACACAAACAAGTCAGCACGTCAACACAGACACCGCAGAACGTAGATCTACAGGAAGAGCATTCCAAAGCGATATGAAAAGAGGAACATTAAAATGAATCCTGAACTTGATGGAAAGCCAGATATAGAAACCTGAATTATCATTTGTAGTTGAAATTGTGATGTAACAGTCCTAAATTTGCCAATTTTTCTTAAAAACAACAACGGATGAGTTTTTTCATGTGTTGTTCGAAATGCCTGATTGAAAGTAACACCAACATTTCCAAGAGAAGACTTTACTGCTGGAGAGCACTGAGCAACCTTTGAAGCTATAGAACCGGATTCAACACATGCATCACGTCACTCAACATCCGTGTAACATTCCTCTGACTTGATAGTTTGAGGAAAACACAGACAACAGTCAAAGTTTAGTTATTTTTAGGTTCATCAGTTGTCTAATGACAACTTCTAAGATGAATCGATACACATTTTGTTAAATGTGGCACCCCATTTACAAAAACAGCATGCTAACGTCCACAGAAAGATTTGGGATCTGAACATGACTGGATTAGTGAGACCACTTTTAGAGGTGGACATGGTTGCATTGTGTACAGATCACAGCCACGTGAACATCCTCTTCCTGTTAACTCAGGCCAGTCAAAAGGAAGGAAGAACCAATAAAGTGGAGAAAGAAGCAGAGCCCATGCAGCAACATTGCTTCACTTGACCTGAAACATGCTGTGTTTGTTGACACAACAGCCGCCTCACCTAACTAATTTGCATATGGAGATATGATCACAATACAGGCACAATAATGAGAACACATTTAAATACCTGGTGTGAATGCCAAGGCTCGTAGATCAAGTGTCATTATCAGATAACATTCAGATACAGATCAGCTATTAAAAGCAGGTGTTAATGGACCAAAGGATGCCTCAGGAAATGAAACCTGTGACCTGTGTAAGACTTACCATTTAAGAACAGCGCCCCCTGCGGAAAACTGAGCTCATGGCTGTGCTCTGCCTCACAGGAGTAAAGAGCTTTTGCTTCCCTGGGAGAAAAAAAGAGGTGCAACCAGTAAAACGAGTGATTTAATAAGTGAGTTAAGAGGATTGCATCACAAATAGTGCCTCAAAATCGACTTACCTTCCTGTGGAGCAGATGTCTAATGCTGAGGAGAATACTGAGCTCTCACGCTGTGGTACTCTGACCGATAATCTGTCACACAAACACAAAAGTGGCTCTGAATACATTTCCTGAGATAATTTCTAGGTGTTACTGACAGAGCGAGTGAGTATGTCAGTTTCAGTAAACCACTGTCTCTCTAACTCTCTAAAAACAACACAGCTAAACAGTTTTCTGTTAAACAAAACTGAGCCAGTTGTACTGAAAGTTCCAGGATTTCATCGATGGGTAGATAAAGCCAGGAGAAAACCAAACACACGCAGCTATTTCTTTAGTCTACCAAAATATCTATGAACTGAGATCTACCAAGTTTCCAAAAAAGTGAAAATGTGAATGTAAATAACTCCATGTTTGACTGATAAAGTTCTGTCAGATTATTGTTTGAGACTGAATATCTTACAGACACTCACACTGATCCAGGCTTCTGGTAACCGTTGCTTGATGCGGCGGCTGCAGAGAGTTTTGCGGTCAGATCGGAGCCACAGCGGACATGTGAAGTTTTCCGCATGTGTGCTGCCTCCTGTGGGTCCAGTGACATGAGACTTTGTACAGATCCGTGACAACTTTTGTAATCTGCAATAGAAAAGAAGAAATCAGGCTGGAACATAAACAGAGAGGCAAAGTCAAACTTGCCGTCACACATCACTGTAAAGAGGCGTACGCACCCTCAGAGATGTGGAGGGAGGTGAGAGAGGAAGACGTGGAGAGCTGGTAGGGAAATAATGAAGAGGAGGAGGAAGAAGAAGAGGAGGCAGTCCTGAAGGTTTTCCTGTGCTGCTGAGGAGAGGTAGAGTCCGTCGCTCTGGTCTCTGTAACAGTGGCCGAGGCATTTTTTTGATCCACTGAATGAGTGCTCTTCAGGGATGAGACAGAAGGCACTCTCTGAACAGGACGACCCTCCCTGAGAGAGGAGTTGCGCTCCACTGAAGAGTGCTGGATAGTGGCAGTGGACGTGGAGGCTGCGGAGGCTGATCTTGACTCTTTTACAGACGACAGGGAGGCAGTCGAGTTTCCTTTGACAGACAGAGTCCTGTCTGAAGAAAGTAACGAGGACATGGAGGAGGACACGGAGGCAGAAGAAGGCGTGAGGTGAGGACAGGTGGCCATGTCTGTTGGGTTTTTCTGATCATCCCCGTTTGAGGAGTTGTAGGACGGGGGGCAGGAGGAAGCTGCGGGAGGGGACACCTGTGCTGTGGAGGACGAGCTGGTGTCGGCAGCAGGAGAGGACGGAGGAGAGGTCTGAGACAAGCCGTTTTTTTCAGAGGAGTGTGACGACAGAGACTCCTGGCTGCCCATTGGAGTCGTGCTGGGGCTGCTGCTGAATGTGTCACCTGGATGGACAAATGAAGCAAGTCAGACAATAAAGAGGCAGCGTCAAGTTTACCCACCCACTGGCCCAATGCCTGCTGGGATAGGCTCCCCTGATGTGACCCTGGTAAGGATAAGTGTTATGGAAAATGAATGAATGAATATAGCGCTTTACAATGACAACAGAATGGACAGAAAACAAAAGTACAGCTTCTGGTAATGAAGCCCAGTTATCCATAGAAAAAAAAATACAGCTATAAATATTTTGTTGTTTCTATTTGGTTATCCACCACTGAAATATCACAACCAAAACATTTGGTACACACATTCATGTTCTCATGTTCTGAGAACGAACTGCAATAACTTTCATAATCTCCTGACTGGGAAACATACCAATCATATTTCCAAAAAAAAAAGAACATGCAAGAAGTAGAAGAAGTAGCTTTTAAATGTGTCCCTGTACAACAGAGCAAGAGACCAAAACTGTTTTTTGTGCCAGGCTGTAAACATGTTTATTTCTTTTTTTTTTTAAGATTATTTTTTTGGCCTTTAATGATAGGACAGTTGAAGATAGACAGGAAGCAGAGAGAGGGGGAATGACACCCAGTAAAGGGCCGTCTGATGCGTGATTCGAACCGGGGCCAGCTGCAGCGAGGACTGTAGCTTCCACACACGGGGCGGCCGCTTAACCCACTACGCTACCGACCACCCCAAACATGTTTATTTCTGCTGTGAAGTTGGACATTTTAACATGGGCGCTTATGGAGACTGAAATGTTCTGTAGCCAGTCTCGAGTGGACGTTTGAGGAATTACAGTTTTAGCACTTCCGCATTGGCTTCATTTTCCAGACACAGGGGTCACCACTTGGACTGTAGAGCAGGAGTTTTCAGTCTGACACTGAGCCTCCCCTCAGACAAGGCTTGGAAAAAGGAAACCCTTCACCTCCCCTCGTTTACTCTCTTAAGTTTCACTCAGTTCCTGAATTCCTAAGAGACCATGATAATGTTATCTGATCCCATAGACATTCAAACAAGCTGATGTAGCCTAGTATTGCTGTTTGACATAACTTCAGTCTGTCCTAAGGCATTTGTTAGCCTCCTTTGAAAAGGCTTGGTGTCCTCAGGGAAGGAGCCTCCCAGTTTAAAAGCTCCTGTAGATTCTTGTTCAAAGGTGAGTACAATAATGTATTACTGTGTAATAACTCTCTAACTAATAAACCTTTGCTGCTTCATGAAATACTCACTGTCGTTGTCTGCCAGGCAGAGAGCAGGAGGGTAGAGACGAGCCTTCCTTTTTCCAGACGACAGACAGATAGCCTTGTTCTTCCGAGGTGTTGATCGAGAGGACGTAGCCTGAGGTAACGGCACTGACAGGTCCGGGACTTCACCAAAAATCTGCCGGGAACATGCAGCGTATATGTTTGTTAGGAGTGTGTGTATGTTTACGTATGTGTGTGTGTGTGTGAGTGCGCGTGTATTTGAAAGCCTACCTTGTGGTGGTTTTCAATGATAATCTCCACCACAATGTTCTGAAACTTAATGTTCATCATGGCGGCCACCGTCTCTTCCTGTGATCTCATCAGCGTGGGGCCGAAAATCATCCCCAGGTTGGACACAGTCATCAGGTTCTGATCACTGTGAGAGGACACCCTAGACACACACACACACACACACACACACACACACACACACACACTCACATGATGAGCACGTATCTTTAATACTATAACATAAAAATCAGTGTCGCTCATTTCATTGTATGCTTTGATCTGTTCATGTTTTCAATTTTGACTTCCTTGCAGACAGATCGGCTGTCAGACGTCAGTAATGAAGCCAGTGTGTGTTTCATGTTGTGTGTGGTTGATTTTCTTGACAGAAAGTAGTAAACAGGAAGATCTCACTGTAAATGCCACATTGTGTTTGCATACATGTAGAAAGAAACAGTTTCTAATAATAGTTTTTTTTTTTTTTAGGAAAATAAGATGCTCCTCAAGACACATTCTGAAGACTCTGAACAATAAAGGCACAGTGTGCTGTACATACTTGTGGAGGTGGTTGGTTAAGAGGTCCAGCATTGCTCTGTTTTTCTCTGGCAGTTTGTGTACGAGAGCATGAATTGCTCTCACTCTATGCTTCTGGTCATCATACTCTGAGATGAAACAAGGGATGATTAGAACAGAGACATTATGTGGTTTTGGAAAAATGCTGAGACAACCACAGATTGTGTCAGATCACACACTCTGTGGATCTTACTTGCAGCCTTGATGAATTCTTTATGCAGTCTGTAGGTCAGTAGTGGTTCTGCCAGACACCTGCATGCACATTAGAAATCATGACTCCATAACTCATGAGACGTGTTGTTTATAAAGACTATTTTGAACTGCGCGTTACCTAAAATAGTTCTTCAGTCCGCTGGTGATGGTCTTGTTGTCCCAGGCGTCTGCGTCCAGCTGCATGTCAGCAGGAGCTGTGGTTGCTACAGGAAAGTAGATAATAAATGATTTAACTGCATCAAAGCATTCTTAAATACAGCTGCTAATAATAAATCATAAAATAAATCTTTCCTGTGCAGAAAAAAATCATGTTGTGCTGAGGAGAACAGTGCGTTTCTTACCAAACACGCTCGTCATCAGCCGCTGGACTTTGGAGTTGACTCCACCAGTCCTGTACAGTCCCAGGGTGGTTATGCCTACACGCACACACACACACACACACACACACACACACACAGACACGTGTTAATGTACTTTATCAATGCATACAATAAGAACTAATTTTTCATATAAACACTTTAAGGAGAAATACCTCTTGTTTCAACTAGCTCAATACACTTCTTAACAAAGTTGAGGCCCGCCTCGTTGAGAAACGCTGAAAAACAAACACTCACAGTTTTACTGACATTGCTGATACATTACAAGACATATTAATACATCTTAATAAATAGAATCTTTTGAATGAAAGCTAATTAAGAACAGCATAAATTCGGGTACTTACTCTCCTCCTTTTTACTGAGCAAAGAAGGCAGAGTGTAAATCTGAACAAAGAAACACAACATGTTGCAGTACTTTGATACAACATATGATACATGTAATAATGTTTCATAGTCTTTCCTAATCTGGTTAATGCATATTTATATAAGAGCGTATATATTCATACAGGTTCTTTTCCATCCATTGCCTCCATCCACAGCCGCCTGTTGGCCTCAGAGAGTGCCTGCAGGGTGATGACGCCATGTCTGCAGAGAAAGAGAGTTCATTTTACCTGAGCACAATCCAACATAAGACATGTCTAAATGTCTTGTGTCACAGTCATCTTTCCCTCTCACCTCTCCACCACCTCGATGTCGAAGCAGAAGCGCTTGTCAATGGAATCCCTCTTCCTTCTGACACACGAGCGCAGCCTGAACATCTCAGTCGTGCCGTTCACCACACCGTTCTGTTAACAGACAGATGTGTTCGCAGCGCACACTCAAACGTGCTATAACAGCATTGATGTGGTTATTTATCTGTGCTTCCAGCTCACCTGTCTGCTGGCTGGTCTGGACTCTGTGCTGCTCATGGTGAACATCTTGGAGCTTTTTTGATAAGTACAGTAATATCTGGTCCACACACTGCCCAATGGACCTGTAATACACGACACATGTTTTCATGCAGGTGCGCTTTCACAGCATTTGATTTTTTTTATTTTATTTTCACACCGTGCGAGTGAGAGACTCACGTTTCTCTTGTATATACAGATATCCCTCCATGGTAAAGCCACTGGGGGCTTTGAAGTCTTCCTCTGCAGAACGGATCCTCTTCATCAGCCTCTCAACCTCAGCACGCGTACTTTCGAAGTTATTGCGAGCCTTATCAAGAAACGTGCAAATAAGAAACTGTATCTGAAACTGTGTGTTGTGTACACATTTACTTCATTATATCATTCAGGGAATGGTTACTTAGTCCAGCTAAGCAGTGAAATGTGAGTCTGTGCTCGGCCATAGTGCTGTTCAAAGTGATGCCGAAAGTAACTCACATTGTGTGTTTCAACATGCCAGGGGTATCAAGTGTGTGAGGTTTCTTTACACCTCAGGATAGTTACCACCACATACAACCAAAAATGACTTCCAAACACTTTCTCTTGACTGCTTATGACTCCGGTGTAGATGAAGACTGAAGTGGTATCAGGCAGTGTTGTAGTTGAGACCAACTAAACCGAGACTAAGGTATTGCAAGACCGAGTCAAGACTAAGACTAGACAGTATATAGCCTACTTAGGTAGCTGTGCTGTAGAGCAGGTCGTCCACTGGTTCGATCCCCATTCTGTATGTCAAAGTACTGGCAAAGCATGGCAAGATACTGAACCCCAAATTACTCTGGAAGACTGTGCCATCGTGAAGTGTAGTGTAAAAGCACCTTGAGTGATCGGAAGACTAGAAAGGCGATATATATATTTACCGTTTACCAAATTAATCGACAATATACACGCAATTAAGTGATATGCCACTAGTACTACAACACAGGTATCAGGTCTAGATTTGGTCCAGAGCTTCACAGTAAATGTACACACTTACATTCTGCAGGTTGAACTGAAGCTGCTGCTTGTAGGGTTCAAACTCACTGGCCAGCTCGTAGCCCTCATGGTAGAAGGTAAACAAACCCTGCAGGAAGGCTAGTAACTGAAAAGCAGAGGGATAAATCCACAGATGAACGCTGGCCGTGGACTGAGAAGATTACAGAAGAACCGATCGTAAATCACCTCAATCAATCAGAATAGCGTCTATAGGAGAAAAATCCCCAAAATCTGCCTGTTGTTTGGTTTGCTGCCCTTGTTTAGTTTACAACAAAGAGTTTCCCTTTCTGTCAGGCAGAAGAGATTTCCAGCCAGGAAGTGCCACTACAGTAACAGGAAGTGGGTTTTACTGATATCTATCATTAAACATCGTTATCACAAGAAAAACAGTGTGTGCGTTTTTTTTTAACCTGGTTTAGCTGTCCCTTCATGATCATGGCTACATTCCCACACATTACTGGCTTGGTTGCAATAATGACTTTATGTTTGCATCATTGTTTACAAAGCAGACTGGTCCGTCAAATTCCTGTGATGAAACATTGTGTATTGGTGGATGGGCTTTCCCTTCCACTGCTCAGACTTGACACAGGACGCAACTAACAACAACAACAAAAAAAACAAAACAAAAAAAAAACTTTAAAGGATATATTTATCCCAGCATTAAAACACACAGTTGAATTGTGCTAAAGTTGCATATGAACATGATGTTAATGTTTGTATGTGAACTCACCGGCTCCACAAATTCAAACTTCTTTCTCTCCTGCACCTCTTGGATCTTGAAGACATACTGCAGCGATGCATCATAAAATATCTGCCTATCCTTACTCATCTGTGAATCGGCCTGCATCGAAAGCAGCGACACCACAAACACACACACACACACACACACACACACACACACACACACACACACACACACACACACACACACACAGTACTTTGTGTTATCTAACATATGTGCGAGGAACTTGGTGTGTATTTTTAGGAATTGGGCAGTTTACCTCGTGCAGATGCGTTTCCTTCTTTTTGGAGGACAGACTGAGGTGTTTTTCCAGAACAGAGTAGTACCTCTCTGTCTCCTTGTCAAACTGCTTCTTTCCCTCCTGATGACGACAGGGATGTGGAAAGGACATGAGCGATAAATAAAACTTTACATCTGTAAATAAAAGTCTTTAAATTCACTGTTTTCTATAATATGCATCAATCCCAAATTAGTTTTAACTACCACAATTCATGGAGTACTCATAAAGTATAGATGAGGCTACACCACGGTCTTCTAGTACATCTGAGGCTGATGTAGTTTTGCAGGTATTTGTTCATAAACTAAAGTATTGAAACCTCAAATAACTGGAGCAAATCACAAATGTCAAACATGGCATGATGGAGCTCGAGGAAAAGTTATGGCATCCTGTGGGGACCATGAATGTCTGTAGAAAATTTCTAAGTCTATCCAATAATTAAGATATTTAAACCAAGATATTTCAGTCTGAACCAAACTGCTCCGTTAGACCGACATCGCCCTCCATAGCAGACCTCCCTGCTGCTAGTGCTGCTAAAAATACCAAACTGCCACAAATTCCTGTAAGTACAGCATCTCTGCATCTGATCTTTCACAAGTGACAAAAGTTCAGATGTTTTTTTTTCGGGATGAGCTAACCAGCCTTGATGGACCAAAAAGCTGTGAGGAAGTTCAGTAGAACCATTAATAATCCAAGTGAAGATACACTGCCAAAATATTTAGGACAACAGCTATTTTCCAGAACAGCTGCAACTCCAGACTCCTCATGTCCAACCACCACTTTCTTTCTTGCTCAACAACATCAGTGTGAGGATGTGCCACTCACACACTCCTGCCACATTCTACAGGCTGATGAGTCGTTTTCGTCCCACACAGAAGTAAGGTGTGATTTCACTTTCAGGGTTAGTCACAGCTGGAAACAGATCTGTTTACAGTATTAAAGTGAGCCTGAGAGATGGCGAACAGAAAACAGAGATAAACTGAATTATAAGACTTGAGATAGATTCTGAAACCAGACACCAGACTCACTTTGTGTTTATACTGACTCACTGCGTCTCTGTCTATGACGCGCTCACTGTCTTCTCCCTCAGCGTCCGTTCCCATGACCTTATTGCTGACACTGGACTGCGAGTGAGACCAGAGCAGAGCAGAGCGGACGATCTGTCGACCACCACTCACGGTGTTAGATAACTAATGAACGTGACGTGCTAAATGAATCGAACTTGTTGGGTGATCTGTTGCATCACCTGTGGCGTCTTCTATGTTAAAAAGTTAAAGTTAGCTAGTTCCATTACTGTTTGTTAATAATCTTCTCAGTTAAAAATATACCTTAACAGCTCCAATCTGCTCCTTACGAAATCTCTCAAGCGGTGATATCAACACGTCATCGGCATTCTGGATCTGAGAGAGGAAACATAGCAGTTAGCTCAACACAATACTACACAATACTAGCAGCGACAACAAGACAACAACAGTTCATTCACTGTTCCATGAGGGCTGCTGCGATATGATTGATCAGCAGATGCTTGCCTTGACATTTCTGCCTGATTTGAGAGTCCATGTTGACATTAAACACTGACGAAAAGGTCAGTGTCAGTGTCAGATCCTTAAACTAGAATCTGCTTCACAGCTTCACAAATATGTTGCATCAGAGCAAATCTAAGGCTGAGATTTACTTCATCGATTTGACTTGGATCTCATCGACTATTTTGTTTGTGCGACGGAACGCGGCTCAGACTAAAGCAGCTGCACTGAGGAGTTTCACATCTCTCACCTGTGGTTTATTTACATCTCGTCCACATACCAAAAAAGCTCCAGCTTGAACGCTGTCATAGTAACGCCCAGCACAAACTGAGTTACAGTCAGCTCAGGAATTTATAAATATATCCATACAATAATATTATGAAAATTATGTTCATTGACCTCATGTTGTTATCCAAATTCCATGCAGAAACTGCTTTGAACTCAACGCTTAACATGCTCTCTGACTATATAACGTACTGATGTTTAAGGTCCATTTTGAAGGATTTATTGGCAGAATGTGTGAACAACTGAATATAATATTCATAACTATTTTTCATTTGTGTATAATCCCCTAAAAATGAATGCTTTTTTCGTTTCTTTAAAATGAACCCTTTATATCCACAGAGGGAGCCGATCCTCTTACTTACGGCCACCATAGTTTCTCATTAACATTTGGGATGCGAGTGGTATTCAGTGCTAGATACACTAGACCTATATAAGTTTATAATGTTTACCATGTTCCCCATCTGATTTTAGCTTACGTTAGCATGCTAACATTTGCTAATAACACAAAGTGCAGCTGAGGCTGATGGGAATCAAGGTATTGGACAAATTCAAATGTTGATCTGAAGATGGTTATAGATGAGAAGTCGGGAGATCACCAAAGCTCATCTTAAGGATGACGTGGATGTGTGAATCAAGTTTCACGACGACCCATTCAATGGTTGTTGAATTACTTGAATGAAAAAAAACACAGATGTGAACCTCATGGTGGTGCCAGAGGAACGGTCAGCGGATCTCCGAAACCATTACATCATCTTGACACCATGAAGGTCTGCCAAGCCATCCGATAGTTGTTGAGATCCCTCTGGACCAAAGTGGTGAACCAAAAGACCGCCCACGGACTGACAGACCTACACTGTCATCCCTAAAGCCCAGCAACGTTCTAGTTAGATACTAAAATAATACAAAAGATGCTCAAGAATACATGAAAACATAAAGCAACAGTGTAAAAGCAACAACGCAGATTTGGTAGACCAAACTTGAAGCATTTAACTATCAATATGATATTGGGCTCCACAGCTTTAAATAAATAGGGTACAGTTGTGGTAGTGTTCTCATGGCCTCTTTGGTCATGAGTCTTTGTATCGCATGTCTCAGTCACGTCTTGGTTTGTTCTGTCCGGTTAAGCATTAGACACTGCAAAGCTTCCTGGCTCTGCATCATGAATTTACTTTCACTTCACGTCAGCTGAGTAACACACCAACTCCCAAAGAAAGGTCACGTTTCTTTGTTTGCCTTTTAAACCATATGCAGGATGAAACTCAACACTAAGAGACTGAAGGGCACCGGCAAATCACAATAGGCCTTTCAGGTTGAACAGGTAGGTGTTTCCCATTTGCTGGAATTGCCCTTTAGCTTAATAATGATGGTATTATTAGAGGTTTGGAGCTATGAGCAGTGCTGTAGTGGAAAAGAATACAATTAAAACACACACACACACACACACAGAAAGAACGAGGGAGAATGCAGACAAACACACACACACGCATAGGACCCTTTTATGGACTTTCCCAGGCAGTCAGGGCTCTGCTCACAGTCTCACAGGGGAATTGGCAGAATAGGTTCCACATGGTTCCTCTGTAACCAGACCATGCACACAGCCACAAAGACACACACACACACAGGGCTATGCATAAAGTAGCATACTATGCACATACATTGCACATGCGCAGAGTTTTAGGCGCTCAGATTGTGCCAGACTCCAGTCACTCCCACACAAAGGCCTCTGGTTGATTAAGGGTCCCAGAGTCAAAGACTTTTTTTTCCGAGTAGCCCCAGAGCTCTGGCTGCTGCTGGCACAATGTTTTCACATCAAATGTGAATCAGACTTGCGGTAAAAGCAGATTAGGAAAGAGCTAGGGGAAGTGAAAGCAGTGCATTTAAGAGAAGGTGCCTAACAAAGACTTGAACTTTCAAACTGTAATCCTGGTGACATTGGCAAAGCTGTGCCTGTACATGATGCACTTGTGAAATGAAGCAGAAATAGAGTGTAACACAACTAGCGGGCAGCAGGGAGTTTTTCTGAGGACAAAGGAAACTGTTTAGACTTTGGTTTTTAAAGGAGCTCTTGGTTTAACGGTTTATTCAGATCAGGACTTAGTCATTCAGAGCAAGATCCTGTGAACAACAAGAATTCTTTCTGTATAATTTGATTCTAAAGTTTGTGTTTTTTTCCTGGTAGGAAGGTGTACGGAGACGGATAACCAAGTTGCCGACACTCCTAAATCAAATGAGTTAACAAAAACAAAGCTTTAATGCACCGTTAAAGCTTTGTTTTTGTTAATTCATGTAGTGAAGTGTGTAGGATTTAGTGGCATCTAGTGGTTGCAGATCTGAACCAACTGAATACCGCTCGCCTCACCCTCCCATTCCAAGCACTAAGGATAAACTACAGTGGCAAATGAGACAATGTTTGGTTTTGTTTTGTTTTTTTCTAAAATTATTTAGTAACTGTTTACACAATGATAACATAAATATTATTATATTATAATATTTGTGTAGTTTGGTAATGAAAGTTAGCTGTGGCTAGCTGGAAGGACAGTGCTCTGCGTATTAAGCTATTAGAGTGTATACACTAATATATACCAACTGACTACAGATTTATTAGTAATAAATATTTTTGAGTTTTTCTTTCATTTGTTGTACAGCACAAATAAGTATAATAATAATACAGGACTATAACATAACGGCATGGAGCTCATCGCCAATGTTTGGTTTGTCTGCTCTGGGTTAGTAGAAACATGGCAGACTCTGCAGAAGATGACCTGCTTCCTCTGTAGATTTAAAAGGCTCATTCTAAGGTACCAGAAACATAATGATTCTTACTAACATAGTCATGCTTATTATATTCAATTTCTGCCTATACATCTCTTTAAATGTTACACAATGGACCTTTAAAGAGTTATAAAAAATGCAACTCTAAATATGTATTGTTGGTATAGCACTAGTCTTTAATCTTAACTTCATTTAAGATGGCCTCTTTTCAAGGTCACACACACACACACACACACACACACACACACACACACACAAACACAGGTTTTCTTACCAGTCGTTTCCTCTCCTCCTCCATGGTGCTCAGCAGCTGAGAGAACTCCTTTAAGGACTGAGCTGTAAAAGAAAAGTGACGTTCACCTCAAATGTGGAAACATCATAATATTTGTAGTCACTGTGCAGTCTCTTAGTTTTCTAGATCGCCAGTGACATTTTCATCTCACCGATATTGATCTCATCGTCAGTCTCAGCATCTCCAATACACTCAAACTGGAACTCCTGTAGAGACTGAGAGAAGCGCTGAACGGCAAGAGAAAGACCTGAGAGAAACACAGAGAAGTTTGTTTAAAGCGAGTATGGCAGCAGAACTATTGCCATCATATTTATAACTAATATGATCTCACTATTTCCACATCAGGCATGAGGGTGCTTCGCCCATGTTTGCATAGTGCCATTATTGGGCTAACATGGTGTAATGCTGCTTTTCCCCTACACTGGACGAGCAGCATCACTTCTTCCCTCCTGTAATAAACCGGTAACGTATTTTCCTCAGACTCATATCATCCACTGCCAAGACATGAGGTGACAAAGTCTGATGTAAACAAACTGCCCCGCCCTGCAATAAACTCCACTTTACAGCCTTATTTTCAGGCAACTGTGTTAACGTGTTCAAACAGCGCTTCGCGACACAAGTCTGCGTGCCAGCCGTTGCATTATACAAGGACAGTAAAACCATTCAAACGTCCTTTAATAGCACTTTTATCAGCAAATTACTGCATTAGCAGATTACTGCATGGAGATCAGCAAAAAGAACTGCCAGGTAGGTTCAGTGCAGAAAAAAAAACAGCAGCTGGGTAAATTAGGCTGTATCCATTTAAAAGCACAGGATGTGGACTGAACTGATACTGACAAGACTTTAATACAAGTAATACTGTTACACAATTAGTGCTTAATGCTGAGCTGGCAGGCTCCTCTCGTCTAACACATTTCATTGTATTGTTGACTCAGTGTTAACTTGTACGTGACAAATAAAGCTGAAACTTGAAACTGAATCAATATCACTGATGATTTCCGATGCTGTGAAAAGTTATGTTCACATCAAACACATTCAGATCAAATAATAACAATTGTTTTAGATATAATGAATTGAACTGTGTCTACATACAGCAGTCTGTATGTTTCTGTATGAACAAAAACATAACTCAAACAAAACTCTATATGTTTATGTGGTCAGTGATGTCTAATTGAAATTGCTGGTCACTGACACTGATGTGAGGTGAGGTGACAGTTTTTGAAGATGTTTTTTCATTGGGAAGAGAAAAAAAAAAGGTAAAACATTGTAACATATCACGTGTTCTGCACACAGTTGGACCTGTTCAACATGAAGCGAACACACTGCATTATGTGTGTGTGTGTGTGTGTGTGTGTGTGTGTGTGTGTGCACAGCTGACAGCAGCAGGTGAGCTCAAATGAGCCATGAGGTAAACACACAACTATCAGACACCAGATGTTTGTTTGCGGTGTGATTGTTTCTATTCTGTCATAGGACAAGTGTTAAACAAACTTCACATTCAGGATCAGTTATTACATAACATAATCATTAAACATTGGAGAGGGACTGTAAATCAGAACAATACACGCTCGTTACAATGCTGTACGCCTTACTGCATGTTAGTGGACCCGATCTTTGTCACTCTGTGTCATGGTTGTATTAACCTGCCACAACACAGCTCACAAAGTACACTTTGACACAGATCATCGTCTGTTTTAATGATCGAGTTAATGAAGGGCTAATAAAGGAGAAATCCTCAGCATTGGATTCATGGTTGTTATCTATATTTTGTACTATCAGTCAAACAAAACATCAATCTGAAGACGTCACCTCGGCCTTGGAGGAATCTTCTTAGACTAAATGATGTCACACAAACAGTGTGGAGGTTCTTTCATTGGTGATTGATTATTGGTTTATGTTTGTGGAAACTTTGCTTTAGTCTATTTTCAATGAACTGGCACAGACCAGTCGACACAGCCTGCAGCTGTCTGAGTCCAAACAAACACAAACAGACATCCACAGCACTATAACACTGTAACTACCTACCTGACCTCATGCCATTACTATTAACTAATGCGCTCTGTTTGAAGTGATGGCCCTTTGCCCTGTTAAAGCAGGCAGCAGACTGTTAAACTGGTTGAGTTACTTACTCTTACTCCTTTTACACGTTATTAATCATCTCGTACTTACTTCTGAGCGCCGACACGAGCATGTTCCCATCTTTGATGAGGTCTTTTATAAACCTGTTGGTGCGCTCCAGCTCTATCTCATGGCACTGCAGCCTCTCTCTGAACTCCGGACTGTCCAGGAAAGAGTCACTGAACTCCAGCGTCGGCAGACCCATCGATAAATGAAGGCGCGCAGCTAGATATAAAGGTAACTAAAGCGGGACTCTTTGTCTGTCCAGCTCTCGGTGTGGTCTACGGGAGAAAACGGCGTTTCAAAGTGTCGGGGGAAACTTGGTCAGAAGTCCCTTCCAGCTCATGCCTTTCTCTCTTTTTTCCCTCACAACTTCCGGACAGCGGAGTCTCCCTGACAGAGTTGAGCTAGGCTACACGACGAGCTGCTCACACCTTTAAAGCGATAAATTCAAACACACCGTCCACTTGACGTCTTACTGGCTCGTCTGTTGATACAGAAAAGAAACCCGTCTGTAAGGAGATAACTCAGAATGGGCTCAATAAAGTGCGTAAGAAACGCTGTCGGCGAAGACTGTGCTGTTAACTTTGTCTATATACGGCTCTGAATGAAGCCTTGTTACTATGGGAACGAGAGACTCCTGCTGGCGTGTGCTGAAATCAGTACAAAGTCTGCCAAGACCGAGTCTGGAGGGTTTGGAAATGTTTTCTTGAAATATTCTTGGAAGTTTGGAAATGTTATTTTTTTTGAGGGTTTTGAAATATTTTTGGATGGCAATAACAGTCGAAGCTGAAGATTGTAATGTGAATTGTATGCGTTAGACCTTAAAAATGAGACAACTGACCAACGAACAGATTCATTTCAATGAGAAAAAAAAGTTATTATAAGTTGGAGCATGTCCCAAGAAAAAGTTCCAGGAGAAGAATAATGAGATTTTACAAATATAATACAAGATCAATGGTCTGCTTCATTGGAGATACAAGTATGCAATTTCATATACTGTAACAAACAAACTAACTAACTAACCAACTAACATAAAAGCATCCAGCTTTCAAAATGTCAACTTTAGGTTTGGTTTGGATACTGAAATCCTGAATAGGTTTGTTCCTATTTTAAAGGTGCAGTATGTAGGATTAAGTGGCATCTAATTGTGATTTTGCAGACTTAAACCAACTGAATACTGCTCGCCTCACCATAAACTACCGTGGCCCTTTAGAGCCAATGTTTGGTTTGTCTGTTCTGGGTTTGTGGAAACATAGATATGAAAGTGTGATTCTAAGGTAATAAAATCATAATGATTCTTATTTTCAGGTTAATATACACACATGAAAACATATTTATGCTTATTATATTCCATTTCTGCCTATACATTTCCTTAAATGTTACACACTGGACCTTTAAGATAAGATATGAATCTCATCATTTCATAGCTGTTGCTGTACACAGAAAAATATAATTCAAAGCGAGGCGTCAGACAGCACGGGGACAGCCAGCACAGTTTCACACCCCTGACCCAGATTAGGTTAAAATAGTGTCTTGCCTCCTTTATATCATGAATGAAACTGACTTGTAAGTTTGCAGGAACACTGCCACCACAGAATTCCTTGAAATGCATTAGGTGAAGTGATTTATGTGTAGGTATGTACGAGTATAAGCTTCCAAACTGAAAGGTTACAGGCTAAAACAGGCCCTCCGTGGAAGAAATACAGATTTATGCCAGCTGAACAGTGCGAGGCACAGTGCATTGCTGAATGCTGGCCAAATGCTCCGGGGCAACCAATGAAAAGACAGCACGCTTTCTGTGTTTTTGACAGTGTGGTGTGTGTGTGACTCAACATAACTGCAGTCAAATATCTTTTAACATTGTTATACATGCTACTGTACATCTTACTTGAGTCACTGAAGTATGACTTGACATTAGCCCTCAGCTAAGCTCTTCCGAAAGCGTCAGCCTTGTGTTTTTTTTTCTTCCCAGTTAAATCAGAAATACTTCCTTTGATACTGAACCACATTCCCTGTCTGTCCAAGTGGCTACTGCAAAGTTTCAGTGCTCTGTTGGTGGTCCAGTTGCTTTATTGTCTCAGTTGGTAACTACTGTATCTGTCACTCACTGGAGAAGAATGGAACACCATGACTACCGCAGTAAACAAGCTTTAAGTAGCTCTGTGTATAGCCTTATAAAACACACACACAGTGCAGAGAAATGTAGTGTAGGGAAACACTGCAGAATTGTACCACATCTTGTGTTTTTTCTACATGTAAGGTAAGTAATACAGTAAATAACTCTCCTCAGGGCTGTTTTAAAGCTTTAGACTGGTTATTATTTGAATCACGTGACAATTGGGACATTTTTAAAGGTTGCAGCAATCGTTTCTACTTTCTACTACTGCTGAAAACTTAATATATTTTTAGAGTGTTTGTTGTAGCAGACATCACAGATCAGAGCTGCTGGTGACGCCACTCAGTCAACAGACAGAATGTTCATCAAAAATGCCAACCTAAGACAACCCAGACGCCACCATGATTTACTTCTGCCTAGTCGACCCTACAGAGGGGAACCGCCGACAGAGGCAGGTAAAGGGCTGCTGTGCTCACACTCACACTCATTTTCAGCTTTGATAATACTGAAATTATTTTGTTTTCATGACATATTGTTGTTTGGTTGTATTGAAAAGTGTTCTTATCTAGATTTCCACTATAGGAATAACTAAAAAAATCCAAATAAAGCATTGTATTCTCATCACAGATATTGGTTCAGAGTAAATGATTGAGCATCATTGTCATTTTTACTGTGTTCAAAGTAAATAGGCCTGACACCTCCGAATATTAAGCCTATTAGCTATTTAAGAAGTCAAGTTAGTCCAGTTGTGATGTGTTAACTAAGCCATGAAAGGTTAAAAAGAAATGATTTGTTTCATTTTAATGAAGCACAATACTTTGGCTGCAAACATTAAAGAAGACAAACTTTCTTTTTTATAATCATAATATAATTTTTTTTACCCACACTGACTTTCCCAGGACTTCTCCTCTATCCAGACACTCCTGCTAAGATGGAAACCACATCACGAGAAGCGTTCTGCTTTAAACCCATCCCACAACCAGGCGGAGGCAAAGGTCTGCAGTCTTCTCTCAACCCAGAGTTAGTTCGAGTTGTGTTTGTGTAGACATATGATGTTTGCTGAAAAAAGGCATGCCAGGTTATTTGTTGTATTGTGTTTAGTGGATATATATGTACGTGTGTGTGTGTGTGTGTGTGTGTGTGTGTGTGTGTGTGTACTGCATTGTATTTATTATCATTAGACTGAAATAACAAAGACTTAAAATAATACAGCAATTCATACTTCAATTCTAAAAGAAAAACATCCATATATGTACATAAAACAAAATGTCCATTTTTATGACATTTATTTTACCGAAGCAGCAAAGAATTGGCTGATCTAGTGAGGGTCTTATTGTCAAGTCTAAAAATGCTACCAGATTAGATATTAGATGTGATTTTATAGTCATTAAAATTATATAACAATTATCCAATTTGAAAAGATCATATACTTAGATCAGGTGTAACCAAATGTACATAATATAACATATAACATCCTACAATAAATTATATATAGAATTTTTTTTACCCTGAATCATAAGCCTTTGGTTAAGAGAGTAGAAGAGGGTGATGGGAGCCAGACAAATTATTTGAGCTCATGATGTGTCATTTGCTCTGGTAAATGCATTTGTGAATTAGTCTGCAGATGTGAGGCCAGAAGAAGACTTGAAGAACTGGAAAAGCCTGCCACTGAAAATTAAATGAATGTTTTCCCCAAATGACAGTATTTTTTCCAGATGCTGTCTCCATAGACAGTGTGTGTGTGTGTGTGTGTGTGTGTGTGTGTATGTGTAAAGAAACCCTTACCAAGGTTATGATTACCCTTCAGGAGACCATGCCGCCCTGAACACACAGCAGGAGTCTCACCGTTCTCGTCCCATATCCTCGAGACAAACAGGAGGAGGAAATAGCTGCAGGGACAAAGAGGCAGGGGAGGAGGAGCAAGAAGTCAACCATGACCAGGTACAAGATACAACAGAGATGCAGTCTCAGTATCAGAAGGACTTCCCTCCTCCGTCTTCCTGCCGCAGGAGGCGAACACCTGCCCTCCCACAGCCAGACAACATCGGCATCAACCCTGCATTCGGGTGAGAGCCCGTTTGTTAACAACACAGTCTGCTATAGTTTAATGTAGAGATCGGCTATGTGTACCTGAGTGGTTGTGTGTTTTGCTTCACAGGATCGAGTTCAGCACAGTCCAAAGAGAAGCGTACCCTGGTTGGCTCATCATGAATTCCACGTATGCTGGGCATACCAAAACCAAACATGACTTCTGAGTGATAATCTATGCCATATCTTTGGATGCAAAGCATGGCAGTTTATTTACATTATAATTCATGAAATATTCATAATCTCAAATGTATAATTCTAACATAGTTATCAACCCCTGTCAATCCTAACCTGTTAGAATTATTCAATGACAGTAATTAACATGATCTAATAAAACAGTGAAAAATATGCATGTTTTGAGAGCTTTTGTGAATTATGTGTATTTCTTTGCATCAGCACTTTTAATCAAAGTGCTGAATTTCCCAGCAGCAGCTGAAGGTGATGAGCTAATGGACTGGTGATGTGCGCAGTAGATGGGCTGATGCCATGAAGGTTTCATATTGACGACTTCAGACATACTTGTGGTCAGCTTGAGTGAAAAGAATCCACCCTGTGACTCATAACTGCAACATGACTTGCTTTAATGGGCAGGACCGAGATCAGCTGAAGCTTCATCACAAGTCAGGGAGATAGATCAAACTATTTACATTATATCGTCCGTACATGATCTTTATGATTTGTACTGTTTTCATTGTAAACACAGCTTGAGACGTTCTATCACAAATTGGTGCTCTTGCCAACTTTACTCGCCACCAAAACAACAAAAAACAAGTTTTACTGGTAACTAGTGTAATTTTATCTGCTACTCACTCACCCAGCTTCAGAAAGAGTCCCTGTAAGAAGTGATTTGTCTGAAGATTTCTCCAAAATCAGTGGTGACTGAACAACGACATGGTGGTGTTTTATTAATAACCACATGGTGGAGCTGTGTTTCAATATGTCATGCACATACTAATGGAGGAGCTGTTAGGAAAGACAGGAAATGTATACTGTTCCTGTACATAGAATTGTATGAAATGTTTCTCACTTGTGCAATCTGACTGTTTCACAAATTTGCTTGCAATCCAGTCAATCACTGAAGAGTTATGTTGGTTAAATTCATCTGACCTTCAAAAGTTTGACGGTAAGAGGTCCTGTTTGACTTCTAAATAGGCTATGACTCAGGTTAGGTGAAGACTGTGGCAAAAGAATCCAAATCCAAGATTTTTATTAGCATAAATGGATGTGGCCTATATAGCCTAAATCACTGGTTCTCAAACTGTGGTGTGTGTACCATTAGTGGTACACAAACAAAACTCTCTGTTGTGGTACTTGGAGATATTTTCTGAAAGATTTTTAATGAAATAAATGAAATTAGAAACATATTATACACAATCAAAACGCCAGAAAATATTGAATGAAAATAACTGAGATTGCTGTATGTTTCAATATCAGCCTGTCACGTAGTCACATTCATGCAGGTAGCGTATATCCATGATCAGTTACGAGCTAAAATGTGAGTGTGATAAAGCCGCAATCGTGGCTCCAAATGGGAGATATTTGGAAAAGAAGTCACCGGATCAACAAAGCAGCTCTGGTTTTATTCACAATTAAATAACAGTCAACATTTGATGATCTTAAAAGGATTACACCTCCTGTGTAAACTATCTGTAGCTGAATAGAGTTGGCTTACTGCTGTATTCTAATGTCTGTTATAATGGTGGTACTTTTCTGTGGTGGCACCTGGTGTAAAAAGTTTGAGAAACACTACCCTAAATCCAATGAATCCGCTGTACAAAAATATTCCTTCTATCTCTAAAGGCCCTTTCAGATACAATGTGTTTTAATGATGCGAAGAGACACCACTGTGTGAAACTAGATTTTGGTCTATGCTGCAGAAATGACCCAAAATAGTGTGAATTTGTCTTTCTTATGAACAGATCCAATCAGATTTGCAGCTACTATAGATATATAATTTAAAAAACAGTAACATTTGGATGTTTTAGCTGCAGATTCTGTCGGTGTTATTCACTGCTTGTAAGGCTTCACTTCACTGGACCTCATTAAAATGCAAGAGACATGTCATGATGTCCTGTACAATGCTGCTTCTAACACAACAAAGCACCACTGTGCTGTAATGTCAGATTTCACTGAGAGAAGTTCACTGCCACCATAAGGAGGTCATCTGTTCATTGACATGCTTCTTCCATACACCCGGTCTCCAGTGTGCAGGCACACAGGCAGCTGGACTGCGAGTATCAACACCTCTGTCCAGTGATCAGCACTTTACAGTCATCTCCTGTCCCGGTGCCTGCTCCTGTCTCCGTGCCTGCGCTCGTCCCTCTCTCTGCCTCTGTCCCGGTCATCTCTCCTGCCTCTGCTGCCCCACTCGGCCTCTCTGTGTCGGTCCCGGTCCTCCCGGTCTCTCCCTCCGTGTCTGTCCCACTCCCTCCCCCCTCCACCACCACCACCACCACCCCCTCCCCGTTCCTGTAACGGACCGATCCCGAGGTTAATGGGTTTACGGAAAGGCCTGTCCCTGCCGCCGAACCGCAGCTGTCCGGACTCTTTCTTTCCTCCCTGTCCACCTCCGAGCCGCCTCGGCACCCATCCCTTCAGGGTCCTCTCCTGTTCAAAATCCACAAACACTTCGTGCTGGTCCACCACGAGCTTGTTGGCGTCCCTTCGGGCCCGGACCACAGACCGTTCCTCCTTGTACTCAATGAAGGCGTACCCTTTGGAGAAGCCCGTGACGATGTCCCGGACCAGCCGGAGCCGCTGGATGTCTCCGTACTTGGAGAACACTTGGTGCAGTTTGTCCTCCGTGGTCTGGGGGTTTAGCCGGGCCACGAACAGGGTGAGCAGCGGGTCTCCAACTACACCTTTGTTGGGCTTATATCGGACACCCATCGCTCTCCATACCGCTCGGTCATGGGGCTCCACGTCCGTGCCGTCAATGCTGCCGGCCTTCAGCGGATCGTACACCTTCGCTATCGGACTCCAGTCAACCATCTTCAGTGAGAGTGGAGCCGAGACTCGGCCGCTGTTTCCCGGTACACGTATCGAAAGACCCGGTGAATGTTTTTACCTCAACAAGGAGCCCGCACAAAAACATTCCGTAATGAAACAAGTTCCGGTGTGTCACGTTTTTAAAGGTTCCTACTTCCTCGATTCCGGTTGAGGCCTGATGTGATCAAAGTGGATCCTACTGTAATGTGTCAATCAATCATCTACAAACCCACAGGACCAAAAACGGTTCATAGAAATATGAACCGTCCGACCATATGAAATACACATATGTAATATAATTTCACTCCCAACTCAAGGCCCACTGACTAGTTTATTCTGGAGCTTTCAGTCAACTTTGATCTTCATCAGCAGATCAGGTTGTTGTGGCTTATTGGCTTAAAGCTGCTGCATTGAAAGCTCATTCTTGAAAACAGAAAACAATCCACATTAAAAGATGTCTTTTAATGAATTCTATCTCGCTTACAGCAGGAAAACCTTTCATGACATGTAGATCCAATGCAGTCAAATAAAATAAATAAAATAGAATAATTAACAACTACAACACTTTTCAGAGGCCTCATCTTGAGTCTTGGTCTCAGAGGATTTTATTTCAAGACTGGTCAAGGCCATAACTGTGGGTATATCCCTTCATTGCCTGTGCATTGTCCGATTTATTTGTTAACTGTCTGGGAGAATCAGACAATTCTTCTGGAATAATATCTGGTTTGCTAAAACAAAAAAAGAACACACAGCAGTTCATGATGAGGCGACTCCACACACTTCATGAATATAAGCTACCAAAGTATGCTACATACTGTCTGGCCTTGGCCTTGTTTCAGTCTCGATACACTGGTCTTGGTTTAGTTGGTCTTGACTACAACACTGGCTGGTACATGATGGTTCAGTTTCACTCAGGTGTTCCAGGGCTGGACACTTCACCATTAATGGTAATAATTATAGCAATGCCTTATCTGCTAGATGTCTAAACGTCTACAGGTGGGGAGTCTGTTCTGCATTTGGATACAGGTTCTGAAGCACTCCACATATTAAGTATTCTGTATTTGCTTCAGTATACTACAGCTCCACTGCTACAGTGTCAACTGAATTCATGTAAAATTAAATAAATGTGAACACTTTACACAAACCTTTACAAAACCATTATTTAATAAAACAGTGAAAAACATCCATTTTGAATCAATTATTACAAAATCCTAAAGCTGCTGTCACGTCACTGCTATGTACACTTGTGTTTGTAGGTTATCAGTTTGTTAGAGTTTGATGTATCTGTACAGTATCTAACTGTTTTGGACAGGTCAACAGAATCTTTCTCAGCCTATTTTGATGTGTCTAATGTGCAGTTGGTCCAGTACTTTCTTGTTATTACATGTCCTCCACGCTCCATTTATAGGCTGCCTCCTGGACGGCTTTTTTATCCGCCATACGCATGTAGCGTTTCTTTTCAAATCCATTCGACCTGCAAAAGTCACAAAGCAGATTGCTGATCAGTTCTTTCTGCAATCACACCCTGGATTCCATCTTTGATTTGACAAACAAACATTCAACAAATCTCTCTAACAGGTTCAATTCGATGTCGAAGAATTAAGATCACAAAACTTATGCATCTGCATGAAATGTAAGAGAATATTATGAACTGCAGCATCTGTTAAAAAGAACGACATACGTCGATCACATTACAAATGCGTCACACACTGTACCTGTCAACTCCATCCCAGCGATAGCCTGGCAAAAGATTGAAGCGGTTTGGAGGTGGCTGCGGGCCTTTATATTGAGGTTTCGCTGCAACACAACAATAAGATGGTCTACAATATGTTCTGTAAATGGTAAATGATATTGCAGCACATATGTAACGCTTCAAAACCTGTCTTCGTGGTTCGATCCTTTTTCCGCCGGAGCATCGCGGCCATCGGATCTCCCTCCCTTTCCTGTTCTCTCAACATGCGGTCAAGATCCTCGTCATCGCAGTGACGCGCCAGCGGCTTCTGGGCCTCATGCACTGCATCCTCCAGTTTCTGCTGTTGCATCTGGCTCTGGGCCAACCTATAAACGCAAGTTGACTTTAATGATGAAAACAAGTTGGCACATACATTACAGGTCAAAACACTCTGTCGCCATCTCTGATGTGTGAAAATCTGATGCTGACCCTCTGCCCCACTGAGCGTATTTCTCATCCTTTGCCGCTTTTTCTCCAGCTTTCTTCCTCTGCTCTTCTCTCTCTGAATCCAAATCCCTCCTTTTACCGCTCTTGTCTCGGAATATTGTCTGGGCATTGCGGGATTGGTCTAGAACAGGAAAATGGGATGAAGACTGCATCATTCAATTTTACAAGCATCTGTAAGCATTTAGAGGATGCATGGGCTATGTAGATGATACGAGATGGAAAGTCCTGTGAGCTCTGCCTGTGATGAAATTTTATCTTAAAAGAGAAGTTGAGCCAACCTTCTAGTGGCTGGTTGTTTCTTTCTCTGCGTCGGTTCTCCTCCTGCTCTTTCCTTAAAACATCTACAGAAACTAGACCTGCCGTCCCTCCAGAAAGCATCCTCGGACCCTGAGAAGAAAACAGTAAAAACTGGACGTCAAAGTCAAAGACACACAAAAAGGGACTTGCAAACAGAACAGCAGCATGGGCACCAGCCTGACCCGCAATTCGAGGCAAATCAACTTTAATATTACTCAGTAAACACAATTCGCTCACCTGTCCAGGCCTACGAGGTGGTGACAGATCTCCATCTGAGTCCTTTCCAGTGCGCGCCCGCCTCCTGGGTGGCGACTGATCAGAATCAGAGCCTCGTCCTATTTTCCTCGGAGGAGATTGGTCGGAGTCTGAGCCTTCTCCCTTCAGCGTTTTTTTTCGTGGAGGTGACTGGTCAGAGTCTGAATCATGCCTGTTTTGAGCCCTCTTTGCCTGTGGTGACCGATGAGGATCAGAGCGTTTTTTACTCGATGACGATGAGCCAGGCTTTCTCCTGGGGGATGAATCTGACAAAGTAGACAAAAACAGATTGAAGGAATGTGCAGTGTAAGCCACACAACATTAATCATGTGTATCATTGATTAACCAGTTCCATTCCAGTTCCGGGCAATCTCTTATTACCTCTTTTGCTATCGTTAGCTCTTTTAGTAAACGCCCTTGTGATGCTACCAGCGAGACTCTAATATATGGAAATATCCATCGTGTTTATATTACTATTACTCCGACCACTCAAGGTCCTTTTACACTACATATCTCATTCACACACTGATGCATGATGCCAAATGTTGAGCTAACATTCACATACACCGATGGTGCGGCCTTCAGGAGCAATTTCTTGCTCAAGGACCCCTCGACATGCAGATTGAGCCACAACAGCCCAGAGAGTGTTCTTTAAAATACATTTTAATAAACTAACTCTGTGATTTTCTCTGTATTGATGTTGAAAGGTTGTTGTATCATTGTAATTTTTTATTAATATTGTTTTTGCAGAAAGAGACGAGGTTCAGCCTCAAATATTACTTCACATCACTCACCTTTACTTTGTGCCTTCCCCGATTTCCTAGGATGCGACAAGTCTGGAGAGTCGTGGCGACTTCTCCTGGGTGGAGATGCATCTGGAGAGTCGTGGCGACTTCTCCTGGGTGGAGATGCATCTGGCGAATCGTGGCGACTCCTGCTTGACGCCGCAGGCTCAGGAGGTGGATGCTCTCCGTCTTCTCCCTCTTCTTTGTCTTCTTCATCATCAGCTATTGGAGAGGAGACTCAAAGTAAATCAACCTTTTCAGCATACAGTTAAAGATCGTTTTTGCTTCATTTGCAAATAGCTGTTACCTCCAATCACTTTCCATCTATTGCTGGTCCTGAAGGCTTCCAGCTGTTTCACCTCCTCCGGTCTGTCGTCAATCACCTCCGCAATCTTTGCAGACAAACGAGAAACAGAGTTCATACATCTAGAGCAGGGATGTCCAAAGTACGGCCCGGGGGCCAATCACAGCCCGTGGTCAGATTTCATGCGGCCCGAAGCTTCTCTGGTCGACATAATGAAGCATTTGAATGCACTAAACATTAACCTCTAAGGACATAACTGCTGGTGTTATAGATCTGTAGATGTGACACAAAATATCATTCTCTGAATGATCTTGTGAAAGAGAAGAGCAAGAGTGACACGTTTTAAACTTAAAAACAGACTTTGCATTACTTCATTAAGTCATATTTAAAATGAACATGAGGATCAGAGTTGTATCAACTTCATGCAAGTTTAAATTTATAATTTATATTATTAGTTATCTGACTTCAGATGTAAAAGAAAGGGAGAACTGGTTTTTAGATTTATTTACGCCTGATTGGCTTAGATTTGTTAACATTGTCATAAAAAAGAAAAAAAAAAAGATAATTGTGACAATGAAAACAAAACTGTTACAGAACAGAGCATTTGTATGCAACTTTTATTGGTCATTTTTTAATTTTTTTAAATGTTAGTATTGGCCCCTGGGCATGTTCACATCAGGCCCTCTTTGAAAAAAAAAAAGTTAGGACACCGCTGGTCTAGAGGTTTCATGAGAGCGTTGACAAAGTATATGACAACCACCATGGATTCTGCAAAGACATCTACACCATGTCACTACACTATCTCTCATTATATAGCACTATAGTACTTTTTACATTTAAACCAACCAAAACACTGTTTATTATAAATGTTATAATACCACACACACACACACACACACACACACACACACACACACACACACACACACACACACACACACACACACACACACACACACACACACACACACACACACACACACACACACACACACACACACACACACACACACACACACACACACACACACACACACACACACAGGCTTCTTACCACTGGAGCTTCCTCTTCGTCCTCTTCCGCCTCCTCTTCCTCTTTGACCATCTGTTTCCAGTCTATGTCATCGTCTACTATTTTCAGTCTGGAAACAGGAGAGGTAAGATTGAGTTAGGTAACTCCACACACACACACACACACACACACACACACACACACACACACACACACACACACACACACGTTTCATTCAAAAACAAGTTTGAGGGAGCAGGCGTGAGCTAGCGTAACTAGCTCCCCGGCTAACACACACACACACACACACAACCTGCAGCTCGATTCAAACTTCCCGCCGTCTCACCCTTTCTCTGGAACTTTACGCCTTTTCTTCTTGAGCTTCCCCTTCGACTTCTTGTCGTCCCCGTCAGCGGATAAATACCGTTTGAGGTACTCGGCTTTAGAGAGTTCAGGTCCTTTACTGCTGCCAGTGGAGGCGGCCATCGTAATGTTGTCGACAACTACGGATAGCGCCGAGGGTCGAGACTGTCCACTTCAGCAAACTCAAAAGCTAGTCAAAAACGCGCTCTGTTAATAACCTCACGCTCACAGACAGACAATCATACTGGTGATGGACATGGGCTATTTGTGAGAAAATAATAATTTAAGAGGTCTAAGTTGAATTCTTTTAGTATTTTTGGAGTTTGTGAACAGCTAATTTGTGTGAGTCATGATCCATTTGAAATCAGGTTATAGCAGTTATGTAACACAGCGGCCTGTAGACAGGTCCACTGTCAAATTAGATAATGAAATCAAAATGTCATTATGAAATATAATCAGAATGTTGAGGGGAAAAATCGACAATGAAACAGTTTAAATGATTTACTTTTAATTGATGTATATTTTTAATGATGTACAGTATATATTCCATGATGTTTTATTTATGTCTAATGTTGAACAAAGTGGGGTGCCACAGGGTCCAACACACAACTAATTAGATTACAGATTGATCATAGGACAGAGATGATTATAAGTTTACTGATTTCATACATTTGACTTTTGAAGGTAGTTCAAGTTAAAAAGCAGGACCTATAAAAGTTTTAATGTTTTACATCATTGAATCCATTCAGTCTATTTTTGGACAAGAGTCTATAGTCAAAACGTATTTATGCAAAGTGATATGAATGAATTACATATATAAAATTCAAAGTACTTGTTTGCATATATAAACCCTCTTCTCTTCTTCTTCCCCCACGGTTCCCCCACCCAAAGTCTCAACTCCCAGGTTCCATCCAGTCTTCCCAATACCAGTCAACCTCCATCCATCAGCGACCCTCTTCTCTCCTCCCTCTGACCCTCATCCCTCCATCCCCTCTACCCTCATCCCTTCATCCCCTCATCCTTTCATACCTTCGATCCGCACCGCTTTATACCTCCGACCCTCCATCCCTCATCCTTCGACCTTCATCCCTTCCTCTCTCCTACAGGTCATCATCTCGGTGCATCCTTTCCATCACTCGCAATAAACTTAAATCTATATTGCCGTGGTCCTTGTTAGTGAATGTAATGGAAATCAAGCACTGAAACGTGAAAAAAAAGATACCGGAGACATTTTTTATATATAAAAAAAGTCTCACCTCCCAGCACTCCATACACAAACAGAGACTTAAGCATGATGGAAAAGCACCCATCCAACTGCGAAAAACACAGAGAGGAAATGTGAGGGAGTGGCTGCAGCGATTACTCTGGAGACAGGTACTCCATTATATAATATAATAATATGTTTATTACAAACTCAGAAAAATACAAATGACTTGCTTCGTCTTTGTCTCCGCTAACTAACCTCCGTCTTCTTTTATTTCTCTCTCTCTCTCTCTCTCTCTCTCTCTCTCTCATTTGCCTCGGAGGGACTTACAATCTGTACAGGGAATGACACCCCCTGTCCTTAGACCTTCGGTTTGAGTGGCAAAAAACCCAGTCCTCGGGAAGTTCTTATTGTTTTGCCAGGAACAGATCTACTTTAAATCACTTTAAATCACTCTGAACTTAAATCTATATTGGCGTGGTTCTTGTTAGTGAATGTAGTGTAAATCATTTTGAATGTATGAGTCAGTATTGTAGCAATCGATTTAATCAATTGTAGCATCTCCACCACGAAATGCAAAGAAACATTCCAAGCAACTCTGTGAAAAATGTGATTTAAAAGTGCAAGTCACGGGATGAATAAAGAACATTTCCAGGTGACTGAACAGCCCTCAGAGTTTGTAGATCTGTTTTCACTTTGACAGGGTCTATTTTGCTGCGTCAGTGTCAAAAAGGTGACATTCAATCTGCTCTGATTCAATGTTATAAAACAAAAACACATGAAATTGTTCAAGGACTGTGTACATTGTTTTAATATGCACTGTAGATTTATTTGAGAACTCCGTAACCCATTCACATACCACTATAAATAAAAAAATAAAAAAATCAAATACACATGATTTCATTCAAATTTTGTGAAACACATGCTGTCATCGTGACCACTGAATTCACACACAAGTCAAATTCTGGCTTTATAGCATCCCTTTATTGAAAACAAATCTGCAGCTTCCAGAATACTATTTACATGGCAAGTTACTCATTGTATTTATACACATACAGCTGTGTGTGCCTCTGCAGCAAAACGCACATCTACAAACATTTCTGTCGAATCATCTTTGAGTCATCTTCATTATTTTTTGTCTGAGTTAGGAAAACATTTCAGTGCATGTGGGAGGAAAACAAAGGAAGGACAGACATTTGCAAGCCACTGGCAACGTGTTATCAATATGTGTGTTGTTGTTATTCTGGGGATGTTTGAGGATACGGACAGATGCGCAGGCATGGTTTGATTTTTTTTTTTTCTAGCTGTGTGTCTGATAGAAGAAGAGCAGCAGACAAACGATCCAGGAGCAGGAGCTTTTCAGAAACACACTCACTGCTGAACACATGGCAAGTTCATCTACAAAAGAATAAAAAGATGATGAAACAGTTGAATTTGTCTCTTTGTAACTCAGTACGCACACACACATACACACACCTACCTTTCTGCACAGTGATCCTGGCAGTCACCCCGGATATTTTGCACATGTAGGTGGTGTTGTGTGGGAGTGTGTCTGTGAAGCCTTTCAGGGTCATTCTGTAGCCTTGAGGCTCCTCCAGTTCCTCCACGTAGCTTTTGTCTTTGAACTGGCTTTCCGCAGACGATCCGGACACATTGGTGTTAATGAGGGACTCTTTGGTCCCAGAGGACCAAGAGAACTCATAGCTGCTGATCTTGTTGGCCTTGGGCTCGACCCAGCAGTCTACTCTTAGGTCATTGTCATCTTCATAACACACAGAGATCGGGTCGCAACTTGCTGGGATCAGCAGCACTGGGGCAAAACACAGAAGGACACGTGTGATTTCATTTTAAATTGGCAGATACCAGAGTAGAAACATCTTTTATAAAAAAAAAAAAGTCTCACCTCCCAGCACTCCATACACAAACAGAGACTTGAGCATGATGGAAAAGCACCCATCCAACTGTGAAAAACACAGAGGAAATGTGAGGGAGTGGCTGCAGCGATTACTCTGGAGACAGGTACTCCATTATATAATATAATAATATGTTTATTACAAACTCAGAATGATACAATTACGGAATGCAAATGACATGCTTCGTCTTTGTCTCTGCTAACTAACCGCCGTCTCCTTTTATTTCTCTCTCTCTCTCTCTCTCTCTCTCTCTCTCTCTCTTCAAAGGAAGCAAGCTGGAAAAGACTAAATCATTCTTCTGGTGTGTGAGACACCACCTTGCTGTTTTGGTCACATGTCAACAAGGTTGAGACGCTCTGATCTAAACTGCTGTGAATGTCCTCTAGCTGCTTCCAGAATTCAGGAGCCCACTTGTCTTGCCAAACCGAATGACTGGACATAATTCAGAGGGAAAGATCACACAGATGTTTTCCCTTTCTGTTTTATTGCCTGTTTGTTACTCTATTTCACCTTTTGTTATGATTCGGCCCCATATAAATACAATGAAATTGATTTCCCAATGCCCTTGACACAGTTTTGTAGGCTATTTATCAGTACGCCACACCTAAAATTACATAATATGTTTTTAATGTTAGATACTCTTTACACATCTCTGCACATAGATATTTTCTAGCATCATTTCCTGCATGCCTACATGTTCTAGCATATTCCCCATCTCCCTGATGTGACCCTAGTCCTTATCCGTATCCAATACCCCGAGCTGCAGCTGAGTCTTACCTCCTGTCGAGACCGAATGATGTAGCAGATCCTGCCTGCGTACTCTTGTCTGGCAGGGGAATAAACAGCTGCTGGTACTTGCCTCAGTGTGCAGCACTGCAGAGCATCCCACTTGTGAAGTGAGGTGGGAGTGAGACAGAGAGGTGAAGACAGAGAGTGGGAGGGATGAGGGTGTACCGCAGAGCGCTGATTGGTCTTTCTCCTCTGCAGTGCCTGATGGGGGACACAGGTCTGTCATGCTGGCAGGGCTGAGGCAAAACATAGTCAGCATCATCGTTCTTTTCAGCAGGTCTGTTATGACCTTGTCTCCTTTCCTCTCTGGTCCTCTCCTCACCTTTGTCTCAATTCCCAAGCTACACTCCTGTCCTGGTTTGCCCTTCATGTCTCTTTGTGTGTTATTCTCCCTCTTAGTTCTCTCACTTTATAGCTGCTCTTATAAAAGTTGAACTTATAGAAGCTGCTCTTATGCCTCATGTGACTGACGTAGAGTTTAGAGCAATTCTTGTTATCGGTTCCGAATAACAAGCATGTAACTGTACATTTACCGTAAAAATGTCAAACGTGTTACATAAGATATAATACATAATATGATGTCATTTTATTGACATCATGTCTGCATAGCACAAATGCATACTATCAGAGGGTGTATTTATGACCCCACTAGAAATTTCTAGCACTGTCATCCTAAATGACTCATGCACAATGGCTCAGTGTCACCACCTAAAGGCCAATAAGAGCAATTTCACAAAGTAAGTTGGATGCAGGTGCCTAGTTTGCATCACAAGGTGCCAGTGTTAGGCCATGGGAAGTTGAGTGGCAATTTTGTATGGATAGGTATGACCCAATCCACAGTGTAAGTATGTTTGTTTTGTTTTGTTTTTTAGAATGAGAGCGCTAAGCGATTTAAAACATAGATGAAAAAGATTGAATAAAAAATTGAATAAAGATAAACATTTTACCCATTCTTTCAGGATCACAGAGAACTGTTCGCAGCATGCTCAATGCAGATATGAGGAATACATCTGGACAGGTAAACTGTTCATATTGAGGATGATAGAGTCTTATCTGGCCTGATGGAATAACAACTGGAGAACATGTGGAACAGAAACACAGAAATAAGGTTGGAGTCTATTTTGGACTGCGTGAGCTCAAAGTACATTGAGAAAAACTCTAGGGAAGAAGCAAAGTGAGTAACATGCATTAATGGGACAGGAATGTGTACGGAGCTCAGTGCATCATGGGAAATCTCCCAGCAGTTTAGTCCTTTATCAGCATAACTAAGAGATTGTTCAGGACCAGAATAACAACTAGGAGCTGGAGATTCTTCTTGACAATATAGGGAAAATAAAATATAGCTACAAAATTCATTAAAATTGTGTTAATTATTATTGTATGGCATTGAGTGTGACCTCCTATAACAACATTGTTTCCCCTGATCACCCAGCAGTATAGAAATAGAACAAAGTAGTGGAAAATAACTACGTACAATTACTAAAGTACTGTACTCCAAGTCCAAGTGCAAATTTATGGTGTTCGACTTTACTTGAGTTTTTACTCTCATGACATGTTTTACTTCTACCGCACTGCACTTCAGAGGGAATGTATTATTTTTTTACTTACATGACAGCTTTGGTTATGAGTTATTTTATAAATAGGAATTTTTGTAAAACATACAAAGAGATCATAAAATATGATCTTTTGTTATAAACTACCCGAGTGCAACTGAAAGGATTAGTTGTTGTCATTTTTGATGCAACAAATTTTGTATAAAAAGTATATTTAAAATATAATTAAAATAGAACATTTAGTATGTTTACTTTTATTTTCTTTATTTACTTAAGTAACTTAAGTTAAGTTAAGTTAAGTTAAGTAACTACTTGAGTGTATCTTTACTTCAATCTGAATACTTTCTCCACTCCAAAGGTACTAATTAAGGTCCTATTTCATTCAGGTCAAACTGAACCAGGCTGCCGCTGTGGTGCATGTGGCTTACTGGAAAGTCTTTGCTGCTGAACTAAATGGAATGGAACCTTAATTAGCATCACTGGAAGCACCTGTTGACCCTATTATTATTATTATTATTATTATTATTATGTTATTATTATTATGTTATTATTATATATTATTATTATGTTATTATTATATATTATTATGGCTGCTGTGAAAATGGTCTGCTATTACTTGTTTTTTCACTTCCTGCGCTCATCCATTCCTATATTGATTAATTCACAAGTCAATCAAACTCAATGATTGGTGGCAGACACAGGGTTCACAAGTCAATCAAACTCAATGATTGGTGGCAGACACAGGGCAACATGTAGGCCTATGTGTAGGGCGGTTGGGGGGCAACAGTCACCGGGAGCTCATTCCTGTAGCTACGCCCCTGTCCGGGCCCCTAATTGTGTCCATTGTGTCTGCTCATTTAAAATAGTCTGACTGCGGCTTTTTCTATGTGCACAGCAGCCGGTACATGCTCGGCTCAGCCCTCACTCAGTGACAGATAGTTGTCCGTCAGGACTGGGGGGTAGGCTGGCCATCTCGGAAATAATCTGCCCACGCGTTAAGCTGCTTTATCCCCGCCGAGCCTGAGCCTGAGCCGGACAGAGGCTGCCGCAGCTCCGTTAGCAGGAAAGAAAGAGGAGGAAAGAAAAAAAGTGAAACAGAGACAAGTTTGAGAAATCATTTTCAGGGTTCAGAGCAGTGTGTGCTCGCTGTGCAAGCATACATGGCCACCTGACTGGACCCTGACACGCAGAGCTGAAGCTGAACCTGCTGCCGTGTGTTCAGTCCACAGCAAGTCCACACTGGGAATCTAACCACAGCGAAAAGCTGGCACCGGTGGTTTGGTCATGGACAGCGCTGGATTTCGGATATTCCTGATAACAACTTGTGTTATTCCAGGTAGGAGCGCCTGTTAAATAATGATGTAACATGATGATCGACTTCTCTGCATCAAATACCAACAAATAAGTAAATTTATTTAATAATTAAAATTATTTATTATAATAAACTTAACTGTATCTCGGGTTTACATGGAGTGTACAGTATAGAGAGTAAAACTGAGGTCAGTCTGACAAAAAGTATATGAGGTGGGTCTGAGTTTCAGGCTTTTATTTTCATAGATCATTTTGTATACACGAATAATAATATGTAATGTGTCCAATTAACATGACATTATATTATATCATCACAATAATCATTACACACACTTATAAAGCATTCTGAAGTCACCCATGATGAATGATTGATTAATACATATTTTACTATTGCTTATCGATTTGTTATAGATTACTATTATATAGACTATAAGAACAACTATTAGCTGTGATATTTAGCACGTCTGCAGGTACAAATGCTATAGATTTTGCACAACCTGGCAACCCAGTTATTATTACTGTCTCACAACATGATTTAACGGTTACTAAATACATTAATTAATAACTTATGATGCCTTCATAAGAGGTGTCTGATGATGATTTTTACAGTGAAATTAATTCTCACTCTTTGTTTTTCGACATATTCATGGCAATTTTGCCAAACATCAAGCTCATCTTCACAGACTAATGATGTCATCCCTGAACCTGTAACACTCCTGACGAGTGCAGAAGTCAAATCAGACCGCTACAGTCAGACAGTTTCAAACTACAGTCGCCTGTTTTCAGCAGGTGCACTGGCGTGATCGCACTAAGACGTGGCTGCCTCTTGCACATGGCACCGTGGGCACCCCCACGTCTTACAGTGTGTGTCTCTGTGTGTTTGTGTGTGTTTGTTTGAATGAATGAATGAATTAACTCTTGCCTCATTCCAACAGGTGCAGCTGTGTGATCACACTAAGCCAAGGCCAAACATACAGCTGGTATCAAGGGGGGTGTTAGAAGGGGGGTGTTATATATTACGTAATGACAAAAGCGATTGTGGCAACATACGGATGTGTTGAGCTGCTGTGACATCTGCTGTGATTGCTTTTTTTTTTTTTTTTTACTCAGTTGGCGATAAATCCCTCTGTGCATGTTGAGCAGTAATTTGCTGGTGTGCATGTGTGTGTGTGTGGCTGCACCATGTGTGTAGGATTGTCATGTTGAAGGACAGAGCAGTGGATTAGAGCTGCACAGGGAGCAGGAAGGGTGTAATAACATGATCGCTGCCAAGTCCCAGCCTCCTGACTGTTGCTGCAGTGTATCTTCCCCCTGACTCAGAGCGCCTCCACAGGTCTGTCAGCCTTTGCCGGGTGGTCCAACAGGTTGATACGAGTGCTGTCACAGGCAGTTGCTGATGTATTTTCCACCTCACTTAAAAGTTTGCAATCCTCCACTGCAGAAGGAGACAGAAAGAGCTGACTGAGATTCATGACTTTTTGCATAATCCGCTTTCCACAGCTGTGGACACAAACAAACACCCAGTTCTTCTGTCCTCTTCCTCTTTGTCTCTTTTTTTTCTTTTCTTCTGCACCTCCCTCTCCAGTCCGTTGATCCTCTACAGACACCCTCTTCATTTCTCCTCATCTTCTCTCTCTCTATATCTGGGCTTTTACTCTCCTCTTATTTCCCCAAAACACAGATGAAGCAGCAACAGTCATCATAATCCTGTGAGCTGCCCAGCTGAACACCGGCCAAATGCACACTCCACGCTCCCGCAGTGCCACAGAGATTACACACCCACACAAACATGCACGCTAATACCTGCGTGTGCACACAGACCTCAATCAAAAAACAATGAGAGATTATTATCGATTCAGAGAAAAAGTAGAGGAGAAGAGTTGTTTCTCTATTTCAATGAGGCAAATACAGAAAACAGCACATAATTCATTCACAGAGTTTGGCAAAGTGGACGTCCAAAAGTCAGGTTCTGTTGTTGTTGAAGTTATTCTCTGCTGTCACAGTGGATCTTATGGTTTAGAGCAATAAAGAGAGCTGCTATGTGAAATAAGAGCTTTGTCACAAGTATACAGTTGTATCACAAAGCAGTTGAATTTCTGTCACCTTCAGGCTACATGCAATTTTTGCTGCAAAATCTGAAATTTTAGCTCAACCATTGTGAAGTTTGTTTTTGCGTGTGTGTTAGTAGGTTCTTTTCAATCACAGCCAAACACACAAACATAGTGGGTAAACCCTGATCAATCGCAGATTGGATGACCTCAAGATTAAACAGTTAATCTGTCCTCTTATCTCTCTGTGCTTTTCATTTTCTCGGTCAGTGCTTTCATCTGTGGCCTTCTGGTTTGAGAGCGAGCTTGAAGCGGGAAGTGTTTTGTAAGGCTTTGAAACGTTACAGTTTAATGTGATGATCTTTACTAATGGCACCCCTGCAGATGATGTCAGCCTCATAGTTTTACTCTCAAACACACACACACACACACACACACACACACACACACACACGCACACACTGTGTACTTGTGTACACGGGGCGGCTGTGGCTCACAGGCAGAGCGGGTCGTCCACCAATCAGATGATCGGCGGTTCGATCCCCGGCTCCTGTGGTCTGCATGTCGAAGTGTCCTTGGGCAAGACACTGAACCACAAATTGCTCCCGAAGGCTGTGCCATCGGTGTGTGAATGTGTATGAATGGTTAGATCCAGAAACTGATGAGCAGTTGGCATGGTAGCCAATGCCATCAGTGTATGAATGTGTGTGAATGGGGTGAATGAGATATGTAGTGTAGAGCGCTTTGAGTGGTCGGAAGACTAGAAAGGCGCTATATAAGTACAGTCCATTTGTGTACTAGTGCTAATTAACAAGTGCTAATATACTAAACAAAGATAGTTAACATAGTAAACCCAAGTGCCACAAACTGTAATTCCTCAATTGGCCACTCGAGGCTGGTTACAGAACATTTCAATGTCCATAAGCCCCCTTGTTAAAATGTCCAACTTCACAGCAGGAATAAACATGTTTAAAGGCCTGGTACAAAAAACAGTTTTAGTCTAGTTTGATTGTGTTTTAAAGCCAATGAGGATTTCCTGCTTAAATAAAGGTTCATTAAAAATATAAAAAGTATATTTTCATTGGTATATGCTAAAATCTGAGGAAGCATGAGGAAATAATGAAGCTTTAAGTATCTCCAGTCTTTTTTTTCTAATAGCCTAATGCAAAACCTTCCACTGTCTTTCTGTGAACGGTTTAAAACGACCCGTCACATAATGAGCATGAGGAAGAAAGATAGAGGATATGCACAGGATATAAACAAAAAAGCCAGCGTGTTGCACATTCAGGTGTAAAACAATGTCACTATTGTTTATGTTAAGTTCCCATGGGCATCTCTTTATGGATTATTGTCATGAGTACAGTGAGGTCATTTCCCATAGTCTAAACAATAGAAGAATGTTGAATGGACACATGGTGGGAGAGATGTGGGCCAAATAAAATCTGAAAGTATGTTTGTGTTAGACACGTAGGCACTCTGTCTCTTCTCAGCTAGAGTCCCTAATCAGCTCAGCAGAGCTACTCAGTAAGGGGGACTCACAGTGGGATACCCGTGTAACTGAGTGTGTGTATGTGTGTGTGAATATGGGTGTGTGAAGGAATATCACAGAAGTGCTGGGATGCGTATTGTTTTAACATTGGACAGAGCCAGGCTACCTGTCCCCAGTCTTTGTGCTAAGCTGAGTACTATTACTATGCGTAACTATTCCTTGAATAAAATGCTGATTCCGATCAAACTGAGTCTCAAACAGCAACAGCAAATCTTTACTCAGTTGAATTCTCAGTTTAACATGAATGAAGTGTTTATGCAGTGTTGTGGCCTAGTTAAGATCATGCACAACAGAGGCCATCAAATCTTTCCTTTAGGGATACAGGCTCAAAATTACACGCATAAAGACTGAATTCATGATATTTAAGCACAAACAGCTGCACGTACAAACAGCAAATGGATAACCATAAATGATCTGATGCAGATGTACTTTAATATCCTAAATGCTGTAATCCAGTCCCACTGCTGGCCTTCTTCCTTCCCAATGACCCACACAAACACACACACTGACACAGTGAACTCCCGCTCTAGTACAAAACTATTCAACGTATTAATCTAACAACACACACATATGGCTCCGGCTTTTATGTGCATGTTTGCATGCGTAGGAAATGCATGAATGTATCATATGCAGATTATTATTATTATATATCATGTACAATGTGAAATGCTTTTCTGCCGATTTATATAAAAAGATGAGACCAAACATGTTTTTAAAGTAGAGAATTAGTGCACTCTCTAGTCATCATCATGACTTAATCAAGGCTTTGCTAACATGCTCTGCCTTTTCTCTGTGAATCAAATAAGTTGAAAATGAATCTGATGATTAAGTCTACCGTCTGCTGAATTTGAATTCTTAGGATTATGGTAGATCTCGGGTGGCAGCAAAACAAGTCTACTGCAGTTTTACGAGCATGAAGTGAAGTCAGGCTCCACAGAATAAACAGTATTGTCTTTAGTGGTCTGTTTACTGTAGTCACAGCTCAACTTTTAGACAACCTCAAGTAAAACAGTAAAACAATACCTTTAATTCATTGAAATTTAGAAGTACAATCTTGATTTCTGCTGGTGTTTGACCTCTAGATGAATGATCACTGAATGATCTCTGTATCGAATTTGTGCATGGAAAGCATGGATAGCTTTAGGGTGAAGGAGAATACTTTCGAGGTGGCTTCACTGAAAAGTAGCTGGACTGAAGCAATGCTAACACCATGATGTCTAAAACTGAGGGCGAGTCATGGGGATATTTTTATTAGCTATTTTAATGTCCAATGTGTAGAATTTAGTGACATCTAGTGGTGAGGTTGCAGAATGCAAACCCTCTTTTTTCAAACATAAAGGAGAAACTACAGTCGCTGTGAAACCCGTGATAAATACAGAAGGTCCTATGTAAAGCCAGTAATGGTGCAAAATGTCTTGTTTCATAACAGTAACTTTAAACTACTAGAATATTGTAGAACAGTTACACTCATAACTGTAAACAAACAACATCTGTCTTATTGTCTCATGGCATGCTGGGAAATCTTCTTCTGCTGACAAGATGATGAGAGTGTAATTAACTCTACTCTCAAAAATGTAACTCTTCTGAAATTTGCTGTGTAGTTAGTAACTATGCTAACATAGTGGTTCAACATGGCGGACTCCATGGAAGAGGACCTGCTCCCTGTGTAGATATAAAAGTCTCATTCTGAGGCAACATGAACATAACAATTCAAATTTCCAGGTGATTATACAGTAATAAAAAAAAACATAGTTATGAATATTACATTTGATTAAATGTTACACACTAGACCTTTAACATTTTGAGTAAGGGGACCAATCAAGTTTGAGTAATCCTGAAAACATAAGATGTATCTGGGCAAATGCTAAAGAAAACATCCAATCTTTAAATGAATTTGTGTCTAGTTTCAGAGAATCGTTGGGATCAAATTTAGATAGAGCTGTATTAGTGTGACAAAGACATTTTGTGACAAGAAATGTGGTCCAGTGCTAGCAGGTTCACAGAGAGTAGGGTTGGACTCAGATTTCAAACACCACACATAAAGCTTTGTCTAAGCCAATCAGTAGAGCCAGGTAGGATGTACAGACGGTTCTCATAGTGACGGGGTCAGGGGGGTGGAAACACAGGTCTTTGTTGTTAATGTTCCTGCCAGACCCACAAACGTCAGTATGTAAGAGTCACTTCCTGATCATAAATCACAAAAGAATATATCATTGTTGTCAGTGCATGCACCACTGTAGAATATATCACAACACATCGCAGTATTTGTTGCAGATCCTTCCACAATAATGACTGAAAGCTGTTGTTCAGCTATTATTTATTTATTTATATTTATTATTATTGTTCCCCTGCAGGAAATTACTTATTTTTTCAAAGATCCTCTGACAGAAATGTCAGTATGCTTAAAAACTGTTTATGGGTCAAAGCATTACTTCATGGCCACAAGAGGTTATAATATATAGTTTTGGTGTCTGTGCTGTCAGCCTGCAGTGTTTTTGATTGGTGGCCTCCGTGATGGAGACTAGACCAGAACATTGATGGACTGATCAATATTTTTCCATTTTCCATGATGTGGAAATATCGGACCATGCGATGAACCATGAACTGTGGCACCTCATATCTATTTTTATTTTAAAATACAATACATCAAAAATGGAAATCACCCTGCAGGGTAGGGGCTACATTCACACTCTTGGTCTAATTCAGCATCGTATTCAAGGAAATAAAAATTCTATTTTTGTCTGCTTTGTGGCACTCAGTGTTTGAGAGAGTTAAAAGTAGTCAGCAATATCAAATCAAATTTTTCTGGCTATACCCAAGGTCAGAAATGACTGTTTTCATAAATACATTTACTGAGAAAGGTTTTGGTTCTTTGTCACATACATATTTCACATATAATACACAAATAAATTAAACATAAAGCTGCAGTTTAATAGCTTTCATAATAGTAAACATAAAAATAGGCCAGTTTGCAAAATATTAAATAACAGAATTCTCACGTGTTTAATGTGACTTCTGTGTCTGAACATTTCTGCAGAGCTGCTCTATGTCAGGGCTATATGACGTGATTTTTGTCTTCACACAGGACTGCATGCTGCCAGCGACATTTGCATTTAATGTAGTGCACCCTGGCAGACCTGCTGACATAAGTGCTCATTTAAGTTTCGTGAATTCTATTCCATGTTTCAAACACAAGTTCATCAGGCATTGCATTGTTGGCCCTTTCCCTTATTATCCGTACGGTTTTATCTAAGGAGGCAGGAACTTCTTTGTTGGGAGAAAGCTTTTATTTTGGCATTATGAGTCAGTATTTACAGACATTTCAAGTCTCCATTAAAAATGTTGGTATAAATATAGAGACACTTTATTTATTAGGGTACATTAAAACAAAATATACTTCTTTTAAGAAGAAATTGTTATTATTGGCAGAGGCTGACAAGGGGTTCCATATCTTTATCACTTAACTTGAATAATTTATATGCTGCCACACTAAGAGAAAAAAAAGATATTTAATGGACTCTCTAAAACTTTAAAAATAATGATCTCTTCATAAAAAGTTAATAACGATAAATCGTTATCGACATTTTATATTTGAATCAAAGATGGATGATTGTTACTTACTGAGGTACAATGAGGGATATTTAGCATAAAAGGTTTCTGTGTGTGTGTGTGTGTGTGTGTGTGTGTGTGTGTGTGTGTGTGTGTGTGTGTGTGTGTGAATAACCGTGGGTATCAGAATGAGAGCAGTCATTGTTCTGAGCTCTTTTGTTTAGTCATCATTGTCCTTTATCCTACATCATGAATAGCAGTAATTGTATTCTTCATGAACCTACCAGATTATATATGATGTAACTTAAGTGGTGGAGGAAGTATTCAGTTCCTTGACAATATGTAGTGCTATACATTATGTACTGTCACAATGTGAAAACACTTGATTAGAGGTGAAAGTCCTGCAGTGAAATATTACTTAAATAAGTATAATCAGAAGAATGCATCAGGAAAGTATTAAAAGTAATATTGCTGTATAGAATTGACTGATGTTACAGACATTATGATGACTCATCATCATTTTGGGTTTCTTGTTTAGTGTTTCCTGTTTTAATTTGTAATTCTTACTTCTCCTTGTGTGGGTTTTAGTTCAGTTAGTACGTTAGTTGCATGGTATGTATTTTCAGGAAGCGACAATGAGATGGTGGAGTAATATTTTTAATGATGTGTCAGGTGTCCTGTCATGCTAATTTGAGCGCATTGAAATAGTTGACCAATCAGATTGCTTCTTAGGAACTACTTATTGTATGTCTGTTCCAGCCTGATTAGTTTCACCTGTGTCCACCTTCACTTGTGTATTTAGTTCATGTGTTCCCTGGTTTCATTGTTTTCGTCCATATGTAAAGCATTATAGAGAGGTTTCTCATGTTTTTTCACCAACAACTTTATTTTCTTGGACTTGTTTTATGGATTTTGGACTTTGGAGTACTCTCTGGTACTGAGCATCTGCTGCTCAATCAAGCCTTTGTTCACTGACATTTGCTATTAAACCATCTGGCTCTGTGGTCTGCATTTGGGTTCTGTTCCTCATGTTCCCAGTCATCCAGTATGCATCAATGTAAAAGGAATGACTTTACTATTCCTTATAACTGATTGTTTGTAATTGTTTGTAAATGTAGATGATTTTCTCCATTAATCAAATGTTTTGTAAAAACTTTGAAAATGGCGAAAAAGTGACCCCTTCGGTCCAAAAAAACAAACCGTCCAAAATAAATAAAATAATAATTATACAGAAAAGTAACAAATAATAACCTTTGAGAAGCTGTAACCATGAAATGTTTCACTAAATTATCTAAATAGCTGCCAATACATTTTCTGTAAATTAACTCTGAACTTTAAATAGTAAATTCTCAGATGTAACTTAATTATAGTAGTGGAGAATGAAGTGCAATATTTCCCTCTGTGATTTAGTGAAGTTAAAGTACGAAGTGGCATGAGAAGAAATCGCAAAGTAGGAGGTAGTGCATTTGAACTTAAGTGCAGTACTTGAATGAGCGTACTTAGTTACATTGCAACACTTGTAGTATCTCTGACGGAGACAAATAAACACACACACTCAGGAAGTGTGTGTGGCTCTGCTGTGGATTTATTAAAGGGGATCAGTAAGTCAGTGGGAACAGTAACCAAACAAAATCGTGCTTATTTTTACCTCACTCTAATCCAAACCTTTGACCCCGGCTCACCTCTCACACCGCTTAAATGAATCACCTCTGACAGCTCAGCTCACTTTATCAGCTCAACATGCTGTGCTGACTGTGAACAGCTTGAAGCAGGCCTGTCTGCTGCTGCCAACGTGTGTCTGTGTGTGTGTGTATGCCCAGCATAGGTGAAAGTTTTTTTTAACCCTTGTGTTTCTCCTACAGGAATAATTGGCCAGACTGTGGAAATGGATGATGGGAAGTCAGGGTATCTTGGCTCAAAAGTGGATCTCCGTTGTCGGTTCATCAACAGCTCGCCACCTGTCAAAATCTCTCAGGTATTCCCAGGTAGCATATGGATTACATAGAAGAGAATACAGATTGAAATTTTTATGAAATATATATATATATATATATATAAATATAATTTAAATACATAAAGCTCACAATCATATAACACAATAAATCAGCAAAAAACAGAACAGATTTCTTCAACAAGCGATGAACCCAAGTGTTTATAATCAGTGTTTTCAGTCAAAGGCTGATGCAAAAGCAGTGTGATAGTATGAAGGGGGTCGCTCGTAGTGATGAACTGACATGTAGCAGCTAAAGGCAGGTATTTTCCTTAGGAGTCAGTAGCCAAAAAAGTCAGTTACTACACATTTAAGAAAATATAAGAGACCTGAACACAGGTTAATTTTTGCAGGTGAAACCTGATGTTTATGACACAGACTAGAAATAAAGCTTGGTGTCTTTGTAACCACTTAACCCCATTGGGGTTTTGGTAGGGGGCTGGAGCCTATTCCAGCTGACTTACGGCGAGTGGACAAGTCACAAGCTGACAACCATTCACATCCCCACCTCTGGGTAATTTAAATTTACCAATTGATGTCTTTGGGAACATGCAAACTCCACACAAAAAGGCCCCAGGCGAGGTTTGAACAAGGAACCTTCTTGCTGTGAGCCGACACAGTGGGCTCCACCGTGCCACGCTGTATCCAAAATATTTAAATTATAGAAATGTATCAATCTAAGTTCAACTAAAAGTAAAACACAAACCGATTCTAATGTGTCAAACCTACAGATCACCTGAATCCGCAGCTCTACTCGGCTCTCTTGGGACTTTCAGCTCTGCTCAGCTGTGCGATGGCAACTTTACTGTTTTGGTTCACTCACACTGCTCTCAAAGCGACGTTTTTGTCTCTACCAGAGGCTACGTTCAGCCATCAGCCATGTCACAGGAAAAGGGCTAAATTTCACATGCAGGACACATGAACTGTGTGTGCACATATGATCTAAAACAACCAGTGTAACATTTCATCCACCTTTCTTTCTCAAGGTCACATGGCAGAAGCTTGTGAATGGCACTAAGCAGAACGTGGCGATAGCCAACCCCTCCCTGGGTGTGTCCGTTGCCCAGCCTTACAGGGACCGCGTCATCTTCAAGAACGCAGCGGTGAGGCGACGGACTCCTAATCTTGAAGACACCACCATCACCTTCTCCTCGCTCCGGCTCTCTGACGAGGCCACCTACATCTGTGAATACACCACATTCCCTGCAGGGAACCGGGAAAACACTGTAAACCTCACAGTCTATGGTGAGACACACCTGACACATGGTCTGATCTTAGGTCTAAAAAATTAAATATCTGTTTGACAGCTGTTGGAATGAAAGACCTGTGGTAGCGCTTAAGTGACATCAAACTTTCCTCTAATTCTTAGCAAAAGTAAGCAAATAAATATTATTCTGTCAAACTATTCCTTCAAGATGTTGAATTCCACATAAGACAGTCCTCATCAATGTAACAATGTTCTATTCTGGTTTAGTTTAGTATGTTTTTTTCTTATCTGAATGTAAAAATATTGTCATTCTGATGAGAAAATAAATCCAACAGAATTGCTACAAAAAAAAAAAAGCTAAATACTGCACTTGTACTGTAGGCTACATTAAAAAATATTATTATTTATAAAACATTTAATTGTTATTTCACTAATAATTTCAGTTTTGAATCCTAATTGCATGGAATGAACGTTAACAGTAGATAATAAATAAAGTCATATGTCATGAAGGTCTGACCTCATGCCATTGTTTCCAGGCTCCAGCTTTTTTAGAGAATGCTGTTGTTTGCAAATGGATTTCAAAAGTTTACCTGTCAGCACCTTGAATAGGCCGTCAAATTATGTTAAACATTACACAATATTATCATGCTTTAAAAATGCTAAATCAACTCCATATTTTTAAAATTTCTATTCCCTTAGTTCGCCCAACTACTCAGATGAGCCTGTCCACGCCGACGCTGGTGGCTCGTTCAACCAATCTGAAAACACCAGTGGCCACTTGCGTCTCTGCCAATGGAAAACCACCCGGTACCATCAGGTGTGTGTGTGTGTTTATGTGTGGTAACCAACAAATCAGCTGACATCCATGTATCTTTTGAGTTGCAACACTGATTCCTTGTTGATGTGTGCAGGTGGGAGACGAGGGTACCAGGAGAAGTGACCACTCGAGAGTACAGAAACTCAGATGGAACGTTCACCGTACAGAGTGACTACATTTTGGTGCCCAGCAGAGAAACACACAAGGAAACGCTCACCTGTGTCACCACCTTCAATGAGGAGGTCTTCACTGACAGTGTCACCCTGGATATTCAGTGTAAGTCCTTCTCACGCATAACAAGAAGTTCATAATTATACGAGTATGAATAAAGTCCACAAGCTAAATGACAGGCTAATTTTATCTGTATGTGTTTTTACGTGTGCACCAGATGAGCCAGATGTTTCGGTGAATGGGTTCGATGGAAACTGGTATCTGAACCGAGAGAATGTCCAGCTGAGCTGCCAAGCTGATGCCAACCCAGCTGTCTCTCTGTATCAGTGGAGACTGTGAGAACAACTATGTTTGTTTCTGTTTCACCAAAATTCACTGTCACAGTTAAACGACCTCATCCGGCTATGAGGTGTCTTTAAATGTATAAACCGAAAGGACCAGTGTGAATGTACCATTTAGTGGCATCTAGCCTTGTAGATGCTGATTGCAACCTCTTTGCCTCATGCCGTCCTTCCTAGTCTTACTGGACATTTAAAGTGTGTCACTTAAAACCAATCTGATTTCTCTTCCTGAATTATATGAACACTCTATTCTTTTACGTATTGTTTGTTTTTTGCTTCTATAAATGATTTTGCAGTAAACTAAATGTGTACTTGCAATATAGCTGGTTTGATGGGCGTATGGTTCTGTCTTTGATAATGTTTCAATAAGCCTTATATTATATATTTTTTATTTTCTGTATATTCTGCAGCATTAATGGCTCCATACCGAGCAACGCTGAGATCCGGGACAACGTCCTAACCTTTAAAGGGCCAGTCACATATGACGTGCAGGGCACATATGTGTGTGATGCAACCAACAGTATTGGGACGCGGTCAGGCTCTGTGGAGGTCAGCATCATAGGTACGTTTACCTGGAGTCTTCGGGTCATTTGAGTTGATGAAAAGAGCAAAATGGAAGGAATGGAATATGTTTGTTTGAAGTTTTACTGGAGTTTGTGTGTGTGCGTGTGTTTTCCCTGTAGAAAAGCCACTACCACAGATCGCGACGGGTGATGTCATCAGTGTAATTGCTTTATTGCTGGCTGCTGGAGTGCTCATGGGCATTACTATCACAGTCCTGGTTCTCAAAATAAGAAGTAGAAAAGAAGACTCCTCGTACGTACGCACTCCATTATTGTCCCAACATGAATGCATCCTCCATTACCGTTGTCCAGCTTTGATTTTCTTTTTCCCAAAACAGAAGTGACTCTCCATCCAGGAAACTGTCCCAGCCAATAAGGAAAAGACCAGGAGATGATATCCAGGTAACTTATTACTAATTTACATATAGCACATTCAAAGAGCTCAAGTGAAGAATTTAGTTTCCTCAGATTTTGTTAAATTGTGGTGGCTGTTTCTTTGTTCACTGCTGGAAAGATGATCTTTTCTTTTCATGCAGTAGAAAGATACTAATATTTTTCACACTACTACTACATGAGCAGAGAAAACAGAGAAAAGGGGCTATGCTATTCCCCTTTGCTCAAAAGGTCCAATGAACTGGGCCGTGCTTGGCCACATCACGCTCCTGCTCCAACTACAAGATGGGCAGCACTTTGGTTTTGGCTCGTCCTATTTCAAGGAAAAAAAATTGGTGGCCTGGTCATCAACATTCTTGTACTGCAGCTAAACAAAAACCAAAATTTGTGAAAAACATTTGAGAGCGAAGTGGTCAGTGCAGAAACAGATATCCTTGGAGGTGGGCGCGCGCGCGCGTGTGTGTGTATGTGTGTATGTATGTGTGTATGTATATATACATACATACACACATACACTTATTTTATAATATTTAACGCATTATATCTGTGTATCAGATGCAGCATTGTGTGGGTCCTGATGGAGCAACATCCAAACAGTGTGAATATTGATTTCACTTGAATTTGGGTTGAGTAATGGCCTACAAATAAAACAGTGAGCAAAGCAAATGGAAAGGCATGTTTATCAGTGATGAAGTGTGCTTTTATTTTTTCGTTATGTTCCTCTAGACTGGGGCGGGGGGGGTGTTGCTTGCTGACTCACCAGAAATCCCAGGTGGCGGGGGTTAGGTTCAGCAGGTCCTTGTCATAGCCTTTATGCTCCACCAGATACCTGGTAAAGCTCTCATAGATGAGCTGCAGAAACAATGAAGGGATAACATCACTTACTGCAATGAGCAGCACAGTCATAATGCAAAGGACAACTAGAGAGTGACTTCCCTCCTCATTTCCTCTGTTTGAAGGTGTGACGATCAGTGACTGTTCACTGTTTCAAGGCATGAACAGTATACACTGAAAAGTAATGTTCAAACAACCTACAAATTTCATGTGGTTTTTGTTGTCCAGGCTTTCTAAAAGCAAAGCTAGATAGAGAAGTGGATCTTGGTCCCTTGCCCACAGATTCTGCATTCATATTCAGATATCTGTTTGTTAAGATTATGTATGTATACACCTACCCACCTACTCCAACTCTTGAGAAGAATAAAGTCGCTTAGTCTGTCTGTTTGTCTGTTGACCTTGTGGTTATACCTGTTGTCAGATGTTTTATTGGAGCTTCATTGAACACAGCTGCCTGGAGCTGCTGGAAAAACCATTGATGAGAATGTTCATTCATTTTCCATAACCGCTTATCCTTATCAGGGTCACAAAGGGCTGGAGCCAATCCAGGCTGACACTGAGCGAGAGACAGGGTACACACCCTGGACAGGTCACCAGTTGATCACAGGGCACACAGAGACAACCTATTTGTACTCAACCAATGAGAAGGTTTGGGCTGGAAAACCAAAACAATGAGCTAAAGAGGCAGATCCCATAGAGCTGAGAGTCTGCTGGTTTGTCATAGGTGATACATGCGACATTAGTAATTTGATCCATTGTTAAATGATACTGCATAGTGCAGCTTACAGTTTAATCAAGTTATTTCATTAGTGAGAACTATTTGCAGAAATCAGCCAATAAGTCTCAAAATGAGTCAAAAATCCAAACAGGTAGCAATCAAACTGAGCTCCCTATCCCAGACCTGTGCTGCTGCACTGACAGGATTAGCAAACAAACATGTGGCATGCATGGGACAAGGGAGACCACAGGACAAGTCCAGGGCTGATAGAACCATGATGATTGTTATGTTCTGTCACTCACAGAATCCAGCCATACCCTGTGAGTCTGCGGTGACTTGAGCTCCTGATTACACCAAATGCATCCTGCTATGTGAGGATACTGCTGCCAATAGGCCTCGAGGGGGATTTAAAGACATGTATGATGATCACCGC